>NC_091151.1:46457805-46460305 GCF_040958095.1 Procambarus clarkii | reverse complement strand
CCACCACCACCACCACCATCATCATCACCACCACCACCACTACCACCACCACCACCGTAATCACAGCCGCGGTCATCCTTTAACCTTTGGGTGGTGGGAGGCCCAGAGAGACTCGTGGTTTAAAGACGACAGTTCACCCAGAGTCGAGTCGTCGGGCATCATGTGTGCTCATTACCACAGTTGACCTCAGACGACCTCTCAATACCTCATTTCTTAAATGATGTCATTAACATAGTTACCCTTGCACCATCTTGTCATCTCGCTTCTTGACTGGTATCTTTACCAGTGTTGGCCTGAAACGACCTCAGTATCTCGCCTCCTGGTCAATGACATTTATATTCATGAACTCAAATGACCTCGTTATCTCATATCTTAAGTGGTGCGCTTACTAGTGTTGATTTCCGTATCTCGCCTCTTGAGTGATGTCATTTCTATTTATGACCTCAAATCCCCCTCATTAACTCAAATCTTGAGTGATGTCATTATCTTCACTGACCTTAAATGACCTCAATATCTTGTCTCTTGAATGATGTCATTTCTAGTGCTGATGTTAAAGTATTTTCTCTCGTGTCGCACGACGAGGCTTTTTGAATTGAGTGCTTCAAGACTCAAGCATAACTTGAAACACAAAGTTTCGAGGTGTGGAATGCTATTAACAATTCCAAGATGCGCAAACATTCCACAAATATTTTAATTAACACATTTAGTTTATGAAGCACGCTTTCTATCATTGCTATTACCATAAGTGGCAGGTAAATAGATTTACAACACAACTCAACACAAAGCAGTAGTGAACAAGCCACATAAGCACAATAACCGGCTCAATACACAGTAGTATTGAACGTTAACACGTCCAAAAAGAAACCGGATTTCTCGAAACCATCTCATCATTAACCACAACTCCACGAACATTCCCGAGACACACACACATACACACAAAAAATTCTATGTGGGTCAGAATTCCGAGAGAAATGCAGTTGTTACATTTACATTGTATTTTAATCTCTCATGCGGACGGAGAGGGTGGTGGTAGCGGGGAGTGAGCGGGGAGGGACGCGACAATGTGTACACCGGTCCGCTCCCAGGAAAACAAGGTTTATAAATTCAGTTACGCGACCAGCTCAACATGTCCCTCAGACCTACACTCTCTCCTGGAGCTTCTACTGATGGTACTGTCAAAGAAATTATGTGATAAAATTGTATATTGATTCGGGAGTTATGTGAACAAATACTGCGATGATCCAGAAATTATGTAGTAAAATTATGTACTGATACATGAATAATGTGATAAAATTATTCATTGATACACCGATCACATGATCATGTTATACAATGATAAGAAGATCGTGTGATAAAAATAAACATTGATACGAAGACCATGTGATGAAATCATGCTTTGATAAAAGGATAATAAGATTAAATTATGCATTGAAATGTGGATTAAACAATTATTTTCCATATAACTGATTAGGGGATTAATTGTTAAACTGATTCACTGATAAAGGGATTACAAGATAAAATGAATGTGATACAGTCTAGAATTTTACTAGTTGAAAATTATATTAATTCAAGTCTCTGAGGGTAGAAATCAGAGGAACAATAACAGGATCGAGAAAAAGACACTCCTTTTATTTGAATCACAAATGCCTGATTTTGAAAAACAAATAATTTAAATATTTCAAATGCTTTGTAATTGTCTGTATGCATGGGTAATTCATATTGAATGTAAATTCATAATTTTGTGTTAATTACAGCTTATATAATTCACGAAGAAAAACTGGGGTTTATCATAAATGTAAATGTACTACATAATCTGGGAAAGTGATGTTTATTTTTAAAGAACTCATTTGTATTATATGATAAAATTGTAAAAGTTTTACTATAATGCTCTATTTCATTGTTTTTGTGATGCCGTTTAAATATATTTTAATTTTATTATACAGAAATAGTGAGTTAAAATAATGTTGTCTTTCGACAGGTTTCAAAATGCTATTGAAATAAATGAATAGTTTTCAAGCAGCAAGAACTACAACACAGACTACCCTTTTATCTACCATCTCTGCACTAATTCAAGATGGCGAATGCAGGGCATCTCGTCCGGCGTACCTCGCAGAGGGAAATGGTCGTCCCTCAAAAGAGTCTAGACCGGATGGAGATGCGAGACATGAGGAATCGCTTAGTGCAGGAAAATGGTGGTCCATCCTATGGCACCACCAACCAGGGCTTTGAAGATCCTCAGGTGGGTTTATTGGTGGCAGCAAATAAGTGAGTTCATTGGTGGCTGCTGAGTAAGGGGTTTCATTGATCGCATCATAGCAGGTGATGTTACTAGTGTCCGCAAAGTGGGTTCACTGGTGGCAGCAGATGGGATTTGGAACGGTCAGAAATGGGGGGATTCTTTCTGATATTAGACATTTGTTATTGTTTTTATACAGTATGGAAGACGTATGTGTTTGCTGGTG
This sequence comes from Procambarus clarkii, assembly GCF_040958095.1. Classification (NCBI taxonomy): domain Eukaryota; kingdom Metazoa; phylum Arthropoda; class Malacostraca; order Decapoda; family Cambaridae; genus Procambarus; species Procambarus clarkii. The sequence goes on along the minus strand of NC_091151.1, from coordinate 46,457,843 downwards.
TATGAATACCTTTGCAAGATAAGCTAGTTTTGTTAGTT
>NC_091151.1:46442805-46452805 GCF_040958095.1 Procambarus clarkii | reverse complement strand
ATTCTCATTCATTGTACAACAATACTGATTTTGTGTTCATTCACTCTAGCCTCGCTGGCATACAGAAATACCCAGTAGGGACACTGCTTGGAATTCCAGACGTGATGCAGAATAATTTTAATGTACAGTTTTACTTCCCTGTTAAACTTCTCGCCGATGAGCAGAGGCCAAATGTCAAGAGAGCGGAGGAAACACAAGAAAGCCATTGCGAGCAAACAGTAATCTGCATTCTCAACGAAGGGACCTAAAAAAATAACTGCAAATTTCGGTTGTACAATTCTCTCTCTCTCTCATGGTATTTTTGCTAATTCATTCAACACTTTATATCATTCTGAATTCTCACACCTGCATCACTACTACTGCATAATAAGTGGTTTCCGAATCATTATGAAAACTTTGGGCGCTGGGCTCCAAACCTTCGTTATGGATCTCGCGTTAACTTCCAAGGTATCAGGGGTGAGAATTAGCTCAAGTAGAGGCTCATGAATATTCTGGAGCACGGCTGGAATTCCAAGCGTGGTTCCTGCCGCGTCTGGAATCCTGCAGCACGAGTGTCTTGGCCTGGAAAGTTGCTATGCATGAAGACTTCCCTATACACGAGAGACCTGCATATAGCAGAAACCGATATGTTCTGTTGGATAATACATAAAGGAGACAGATTTGAATACATGAGATAATTGTCTACAGGAAAGGCATTAATTTATTATGAGAGACTTGCCTATTCGATAAAGACTTGCATGTAACAGAGAAACTTGTCAATATGGAAGACTGACCAATGCGAGACAGACTTGCCTTTAAAATATTAAATTATGTATAAAACGGAAGCCAGACTATTCCAGAAAGACCTGACGTTTTAAGCGTGACTTAAACCGTTTACAGTAAAACTTGACGTTGCATGAAAAACTTTGTTACATTAAAAAACGTAATAAAAGTGAGACAGCGGTTATTTGACAGCGTTAAAGGAGAAAGCCATACAAGAGAATGAGTGTTACAAGGGGAAGATTGTGTTATAAGGGAAAGATTGTGATACAAGGGTGTTACAGTGTTACAAGAGAACGATAGTGTTACGAGCTGAAGATAGTATTACAAGGGGAAAAGTAAGGTATAGGATAAATAGAGTGTTACAAGGGAAAGATAGCTTAACAAGAAATATATAATTCTACAAGAGGAAGACAGTCTTACATAAGTATTTACCAAAATAACTTTTAAACATAGGAGTAATCCCCAGCATAGCTATGTATAAGAGTATTCCCCAGCATAGCTATGTATAAGAGTATTCCCCTGGATGGCTATACATGAGAGTATTCCCCTGGATGGCTATACATGAGAGTATCATTTGGAACGGTGACGGAGAATGTCGTGGCAGGCGGAATGGGCCATGAATTCAATGAGTATTGACACATTTGTCAATTCCCTTTTGATCAGTTTCCTTGCCGATGGATCTTCTATTACTGTTCCTTGACGACGGGTCAGGCACCTGGTTATTACATTCAGCAACGACAGCTGGTTCTACCTCTTGGCACCATACGGACAGATTGGGTTTATGATGACAATCGGATTCTAGACAGTTCACGTGACCTGAAAAGTCCTCTATTGACATCATTTTGTCAATGGACCGTAGACTATATGGTCAGTAAAGCTCTGCTGTGTTATCTACAAGACCAGCTGGGCTCTATGTGTTTTACATGATCATTAGAGCTCGGCTCTGTCATCTACAAGATTAGCTGGGCCTCATGACCAGTGGAGCGCTCTATTCTGTTTCTTCATGACCACTGGAGTTCTGCTCAATCATCTTCAAGTCCAGTGGGGTTCTATACTCTTTTTCAACACGACAAATGCGATTATATGTTGTCGTCTAAATGTCCAACAGAGATTAAGAATGTCCTCTACTTGACTAGGGAGAAAAGAGAAACCTTGACATCACAGTTTCCATCACCAACCACCATCATCACCCCAATTCCCACCTACCACCTACATCAGTTAGTAGACGGTACACAAAGAGCTAAATCTCACGTCCCCGTAGTCACTGTTCAGTATGCATCATAAAACCATCAAAATCATCTCCATCACAACTATCAAACCCCCCCTTTTACTACCACCACCACCAGAGTACCCACCACAACAATCACTGCCACCACAATTATCACCAACACAACCACAACTCATTCGCCAACCTTCCCTCCTACACTCCCCACCCCTCCCTCATATCCGTGGGTCGGGATGATGGTCTCGCCTGATACCCAACTCTGCTGACATTGATGGAGTTTACTTGTGCAGCCAATTAGATTAGCTCCCAAGTTTGGATTCTGAGGAAGCGCGCACGATGCATTACCGTGAAAATCTACAACCAGGAAAAGGATAAATGAATTGGCTGGGTATGGGAGGGACTGGTAGAGGGACGCTGAAGTCAGACAGGACTGACATACTTAAAGTATAATTATAAATTATCCATTGCACAGGGATAAACTATGAGGTAGTTAGAAGATGGTTAAAGTCACCATATCATTGACTGTATCATTGATTTGTTATTCTCTGGCCCATCCACTGTGATTGGTCGAAAGCCTCGCTCCTTGCAGGGTCGGCGTTCGATTCCTGATAGTCAAAGTGGTTGGCACTGTTTTTTCACTTCATCCTAATATCCCAGCTGCATGTTTTCATTTCCCTTTCAAGTGTTATATATAGAACCGCTGAGTCAATAACTCGGCGGTTTCTCTCGATAATTACCTTGTTATGCCTGAAAAGAGTAAAGTTAACGAGATTACATATTTTCCCAAGAAATGAGGCATAGTTATATCGAAGAAACGAATTATATAAAATATATACCATTAAACCTGCTAATTCTATTAACAGCATAGCTAGGGCAGCATATACTGTAATTGGCCATAATGATTTTAAACGAAAATGTTTAAAAATTAAAGATTAAGAACCATGCTTAATGAATACAAGCAGATATAAATGCCACTGTTATGTCATTAAGATGCTTAAAAGGGATGCCAATTTGGGCAGTGATCTGCACTGACTCACAAGTAGCACAAGAAAGTTTTAGAAAAAAATCAACAGAAAACAGCAGGACTGTCAGTGAGGTTATGAGAGTTGTGAAAGTGCTAACCAATCGAGGACGAATGATCACGTTATCTTGAGGTTATCTTGAGATGATTTCGGGGCTTTTTTTTTTTTTTTAGTGTCCCCGCGGCCCGGTCCTCGACCAGGCCTCCACCCCCCAGGAAGCAGCCCGTGACAGCTGACTAACACCCAGGTACCTATTTTACTGCTAGGTAACAGGGGCATAGGGTGAAAGAAACTCTGCCCATTGTTTCTCGCCGGCGCCTGGGATCGAACCCAGGACCACAGGATCACAAGTCCAGCGTGCTGTCCGCTCGGCCGGACCGTTCCTGTGAGTTTATTTTCTTTCTGGAACCTGTGAGCGTGAAAGAGTAGAAATGTCGGCTATTGAGGGTGCCGAAAGAGCCCCATATTCGTATGCAGACGATGAGTCACAATAACGTGGCTGAAGTATGTTGACCAGACCACACACTAGAAGGTGCAGGGACGACGACGTTTCGGTCCGTCCTGGACCATTCTCAAGTCGATTGTGATCTCGATTCTCAATCGACTTGAGAATGGTCCAGGACGGACCGAAACATCGTCGTCCCATCACCTTCTAGTGTGTGGTCTGGTCAACAATCAGCCCCATATACAGTTCTTCATATCTATGATTGATAAAAACCAGAGTTACCATAAGGCAAAATCAACGTGGCTAAGTTACTGAGGTACGAGGAACTGAGGAACAAGCCAGTAAGTCTGTTCACTGGTATAGGCCATTGCAGCCAACAATCTCAATCATTATGGCAAAAAAGGAGGATTTAGAAGTAATAATTTGTAATAACCAGAATTTCTCTTCAAAATACATATTCATAGAGCTATGGAATTGAAGTGGCAGGCATGCAATGGATCGGCTGATCGGGTGTGTGTGTTAGAGAGAAATATATGTAGTCGATATTATATTGGAAAAATAGATTGGCTAGAATGGTGGGGTCCAAGAGCTAAATAGCTCTATTCTATAGACACAAATAGCAAATACAAACAGTAAATACAAATAGTAATACAATTAGTAAATTCAAATAGTAAATACAATTTGTAAATACAAATAGTAAATACAAATAGTAAATACAAATAATAAATACACACACACAGCGTTGCCGCTGTCTTTCATAATTTCCAAATAGGGGTGCCACGAAGGCCACAAACAAGCCTAAGAACCCAGCTGGGACGCTCCTTCACACCAATTTATCCCAATTTACCTCTTGCTGGAGGCTGTCAGAGTCGGCGACAGCCGACATGGGGGGGAACCTGTGTCGCCCAGTGCCCCAGCATCCATGACCCTTGGATGCTGGAAAAATCGGAGAACAGCGTCTCCGTAAGTCTGTCTGCCAGTCCAGGTGGATGTGTGCAGAGCCATGCATCCTTTTGTGTGACTGTCACGTTTAATCTCATTGGTTGGTTGTCGCCAACTCTCACAAACTCTCTCTCTCTCTCTCTCGCTCACTCTCTCTCTCTCTCTCTCTCTCTCTCTCTCTCTCTCTCTCTCTCTCTCTCTCTCTCTCTCTCTCTCTCTCTCTCTCTCTCTCTCTCTCTCTCTCTCTCTCTCTCTCTCTCTCTCTCTCTCTCTCTCTCAAAGGGCGACAAATGAAGAAGGCTGTGGTTAGGTCAATGTTTATGACTAACACTTGCGATATTTACACTTGGGTCTAGTATTTGTAGCTGTCTGTTTATGTGTCTGTATATCTTATATTAGTCTGTCTCTCTTTAATTGTGAAGCTTTCAGTTTTTAATAAAGGAAAAAGAAAGAAATGGTAAGCAAACGATGAGTATTGTATAATTTTCCGAAAAAAACATTGAATATCTCTTTTTAATGTTTATAATGTTATTTCTCTCGCTCTCTCACTTTTTCCCCTCCCACCTTTCTCCTTCTTTCTCCATCCTTCTCCATAGTGAACCTCCGAATCATTCTCTGACTAATCCCTCTTCCTCCCGCTGAGTCCATGTTCCCCCCCAAAAAAACACACTGACTAACCTACCCACCTCAACCATTGAGCCATTTTTCCTGCCAACATTCTTACTCACCCCACCTTCCCCAGCATCGCCGAGTCCATGTTCCTTGCCAACTGGCTGCAGACTCACAGGCTCCGCTGAGTCCAGTTCTCCTGCCAACGACACTAGACTGGTGATTAGTGTCAAACGACCGTGAAAGCTACATATGTGTTCTCTTCTCTCTCCGACTCTTTCTTTTGTTCAGTACGCGTTTCAAATTCTATTCATTGTCAACGTGTAGTGAATTTCTGCCTCTTATCTAGACGCTTGACACGAATAGACACGATCAACAGAAATTTTTGTTTATTTAATAGTTAGAAAATCTTCAATGAAATTAGAAGAAGATACTTTTTTTTTACACTTTTGTCATGACGCGTTTTCTGATGACGCGTTGTTCTATGAGTTTTTTATGTAGTTAATTTGCAGTAATTACTTCAAAATGATGTTATGATTCTGTTGTTGTTTCTATTCCTTTGAAATGAATTACCTACCCTGGCATATTGTTGCCAAAATTATGACATCAGTTAATTTGCGGAAAATTTCAACAGACTTCCAGACGCAATTAAATGTATGTTTGTAGTTGTGTCTGTGTTGTTAATTACCACCTCGTAGGAGAATGAAAACATTAGTAGTATCTTTTTTCCTCCATATTTGATCTTCCAAGAAAAAAAGGACTTTGATCTCTCACTTCTAAATTGTTGCAATGTCAACTCTGATAACCCTTCAATCTCTGTTTCTTCCCCCTTCTCCTCTATAGAAAAGAACAAGTGTGAAGAAAAGGACCACGAGTGTGACCATCCCTGAGGAAGTAAGTAGGACACGCTCTTCCCTATTTGGTCCAAACCTTCTCCCTCAGCTTGGTAGGGATGGCTAGCCTGACTTCCCACGTAGCCAGCCGGGGGTTGAAGGGGGGAGATCGGGTGAGACCTCGGGGCATGGTGTCTGAGCAGTGGCGGCGTTGACACGTGCCTGGACACACTGTTCTATGTGTCAAGTGTCCATGGAGAAACACAGGAGTATATGCAAAAAAAAAAAACGCTCATTCAGCTGCAATGAATACACAGTGTTTGAGGTGGTTAAAGTAGATCTTCCTGAAATTTGAATGCTCTCCTGAACTCTGGAAATGAATCATCTGAATATTGATTAACACTGATATGCACTGTGTTAATGGGAGAGGAGGGAAAGGGTGGAGGAGAAGTGCTAGGTCCTTCATCCAGGTTTTGTGAGAGGATTGGCTCACCTCTCACCCACCCCTTCTGCTCTTGAACCACATCGTCAGCCACCGGCGCCACTAGGTCGACACCCAGTACCTCTTTACTCAACCCTTGGCTAACTCAACGACTGTATCCCCCTCGCCTCGTATGCTGTGTCTACCGCCAGAACCCCCCCCCCCCCTCACCGTCCTCTGGTAGTCTCCACTCTGTACTGTTGTTGTGGCACGCGTGTTTACGAACGCGAGACCCTATATGAACGCCCTTATTCTGCACTTCCTTACGTGAAAAGGCTCCCTCTCTTTGGTGTTCCCTCGCACAGTCTTCACCACCCTAAGCATTGTCTTCACTTACATTCGCACCGTCTTTAACGCCTCCCCCACCCTCTTTGGCACCGTCTTCACTACCTACGTATCGTTGTCACCTTCTTCTCGCTCCGTCTGCTGCCTTTCCTGCCATAAATTATCCCACCCACTTCATGCATTTTCTCCACCCGTGTCTTGCACGATTTTCATCCCTGTACTCGCAAAATTTCCCACACTTTCTCGCATCCCTCAACCATTTTCACTCACCATCCCTCCCCTTCCACGCACCATCGCTCTCCTTAGTTGCACCCTCCAACCCCTTTCTAGCATCTACTCACGCTTTTCACGCACTTTCACACCTCTTTCACGCACTCTCACACCCTTTTCCGCAATGTCTACGTCTCTCGCTCTTTCGTGCACCTTTAAGGACCTCATACCCTGCCTTCCCCCCACACCATCATCTCACTTTTCAGGATTGTGAACCACAGAAAGAAAAAACATATTATTGTTGGGCTCCTGATGATGGCACTGCTTCAGGCACTATTTTATGTTTCATGCTGTTATTGTTGATGCTTTTGTGCTGTATTTGTTTTGCGTGGCTGAAGGCTTCGTGATGGTTTGGATTTAGTGTTTATCTGGAATAGACTTCATATTGTTTCTATTAATTACTCGGAGTATTAGAGCCGCTACAAAGCATTAAAACGGCCAGGTAAAAAAAAAAATGGAAAGAAAATTGCATTTTAAATTTTCTTGTGGAGCATTGAATAGTCTGAGTAATAAAAGAGGAAACAGTATAGATTATAGTTTGAAAAAAAATAAAAAAATCGACATAGATGCCATGGATAATTATGTATTTTGTGTTAGTAGGAGAATTTTTTTCTCTTTAGAGTTGCGGAAACAGTTTCCTGACATGCTTTTGAGCGCATTTGCTGCAGCGAGAGAGGCAAGTATAGCTTGTGAAAAGCCATTAGGGTCCGCTTTCTAAAAAATTACCTGATAATAGAGAAATTTTGATCGTGATATTGTGGACTTTTTTTTTCCTAGCAAATGACTATTAACATGCATGGCCGGGAGTGTCTTAATTCATAACTAGTTGTCTTAACATGGAATTTGAGCAGATAATATTGAAATTATGTAAGTCGTATGTTATGTAAATTAACATGAAACGATATAATACATATATACATTCATACATATATGCGTACAATGCATGCATCTGCACACAAATGCATACACATGCACGCAAATACATACCTATATACATACATCTCTTCACACACGCATTAATACATACACGCATCCATGCATGTATGGATGCATGGATACATATTTATAAAAATGCATGATATATATATATATATATATGTGTGTGTGTGTGTGTGTGTGTGTGTGTGTGTGTGTGTGTGTGTGTGTGTGTGTGTGTGTGTGTGTGTGTGTGTGTGTGTGTGTGTGTGTGTGTGTGTGAATAAAATATGACAGTGTCAGTGCACGGAGTAAGAAATGAAACTGGAATTTCCTTGAGTACTTTCGTATAATAATACATCTTCAGAAGGAATGATTTACAAGTCGATTGATTGATTGATAAAGATTAAGCCACCCAAGAGGTGGCACGGGCATGAATAGCCCGTAAATTTATAAGTCAAAATGTTTGGACATATATAGGCAGGAGAGAGAGGTGAAGTGAAGTGAGAAACAATGACAAATATATGAATGGGATTAGGTGGATATAAAATAGGAGCTGCGTCGTAAGGGTTAATAGGCCTACACATGGATAATAATAGCATAAGATAGTAGATATTAACAAAGACTTAGTGAGACAGATGTGTATCAATGATCCTACTCAAGTCGCCCTTTAACTTATAAATAAAAAATGGATCTAAATTATATAAACCACTACTAATGTTCAAATTACATGATTTTGTAATCTGTATTAAAACAGATTCAATTATGTTCCTATTGAAAGTAATTTTACAATTCGTTATTGAAGAAACCATCGCCCAATCAATAATTTCGAAAATACTGTTGGTAAACTATTAGTTAGAAACAGCCCTCGTAGTAATAATTGTGTCATTTATAAACTACCTTGTAAAGATTGTAATATGTTCTATGTTGGGCAAACATTCAAAGATTTGAAATGTAGAGTTTCGCAATATAAATACTCTGTAAGACATGGCCAATTAGACATGGCTAATTGTCTAATAATAATAATAATTTCAATTGTCAGAAAATTCTCACCAAATTGATTGGGAGAGGGCTTCTTCAATAACGAATTGTAAAATTACTTTCAATAGGAACATAATTGAATCTGCTTTAATACAGATTACAAAATCACGTAATTTGAACATTAGCAGTGGTTCATATATTTAGATCCCTTTTTGATCCGTGGTCTGACACTGTCATATATATATATATATATATATATATATATATATATATATATATATATATATATATATATATATCTATATATATATATATATATATATATATATATATATATATATATATATATATATATATTTATTTATTTATTTATTTTATATAAGCACATTCAAACATACATATATGTATTCTTATATACATTTATATCTGCAAACTAATACATACATACATACATACATACATACATACATACATACATACATACATACATACATACATACATACATACATACATACATGCATAAATACATACATACATACATTCATACATACATACATACATACATACATACATACATACATACATACATACATACATACATACATACATACATACATACATACATTCATACATACATACATACATACATACATACATACATACATACATACATACATACATACATACATACATACATACATGCATAAATACATACATACATACATTCATACATACATACATACATACATACGTACATACGTACATACATACATACATACATACATACATACATACATACATACATACATACATGCATAAATACATACATACATACATTCATACATACATACATACATACATACATACATACATACATACATTCATACATACATACATACATACATACATACATACATACATACATACATACATACATACATACATACATACATACATACATACATACATAAATACATACATACATACATTCATACATACATACATACATACATACATACATACATACATACATACATACATACATACATACATACATACATACATACATACATACATACATACATACATACATACATACATAAATACATACATACATACATTCATACATACATACATACATACATACATACATACATACATAAATACATACATACATACATTCATACATACATACATACATACATACATACATACATACATTCATACAT
>NC_091151.1:46435305-46440305 GCF_040958095.1 Procambarus clarkii | reverse complement strand
CCAACTGTCCGACAATTTCTCAAATATCTCTAAGTCTTTAAATTTATGTCTCAGTCTCTCCCTCCGTCTTTCAGCCATTCAAACTATCTCCAGGAATCTCCAAAAGTCTCTCAGTCTGTCAATCAAACTACCAGTATAACTATTCATATCTGAATCTGTCCCTTCACTCAGTCTCTCCATCAATCTCTCTCTCAGTCTATTATCTGCCTCCATCATTCTCTCCCGCCGGTGATCCTAGCATCCACCAGCGTCACACAATATTATAAGGTAAACAGAAGAATGTCACATAAACCACGGCTCAGTTTTCAACCCGCTTCTATGTCCACCGGTCAGAACATCGGCGCCTTGGTCACTAAATTCTAACTGCTCAAGAATTTCCTCTTATTTCGGAATCACAACCACGAATTGTCAGGATTAATAATTTTATTTGTAATTTTTAATAATATATTGTATATATATATATATATATATATATATATATATATATATATATATATATATATATATATATATATATATATATATATTCTCATTTATTTATTTATATACATTAATATACATATAAATTTATTTATATTTACATAATCATTAACACTTAAATACATGTTCACATATTTACATATTACCATTAGCACATAAATACATTTATACACGTTTACATATATACATATTCACATTTAGATCATGTTCTAAAATTCCTTAGCTCTCATTTGTTTTGCGGCCAAAAACATGACTCCAGACCAGTGCCGGCACATCCAGGAGGCAACACAGAATAAGTTAAGAGGAGAGTTTTACAGCTCCACCGTCTCTACCTCCCGACCTGTTGCCTCAGCCCAAGGTGAGCTAAGAACACGATGTGAAGGTGCTGCCAGGATGGTAGCGGTGAGTGGAGAGCTGAGGAGGAGGAGGAGGAGGAGGATTGGGAAGAGAAGGAGGAGCAGGAGAAAAAGAAGAAGACAGAAGAACATGAAATGCAGAATAAAGAGATAAGGAAATGTTTTAGTAGAAAGAGGAGGAGAAGGAGAGTGACGATGAGTTTAAGGAGGATGTGGAGAAGGATTTGGAGAAGGAATTGGAAGAGGAAGATAAGGAGGATTTGGTCGTGGCAGGCATCTCTACATGGTGTGGTCGGTGGCAGTCACTCTATTATGTCACTGTCTGAAGATTTTGCGACATGCTTTTGTGTCAATATACCTTTTGAACATTTTTTTTATCGTTTGTCTCTCATAACCTTTTTTTATTTTAATAAAGGACACTCGCATTTTTTTTTTTTGCCGAATTTAAGAAAGTAATCCATTTTAATATCTTTGGCCCCACTCCAAATATATATTATCACCGAATTATCGTCTTTTAGTTAACAAGAATAACGTGTTTTGTTATAATATTGTTGATAAAAATATGAATAAGTTTTTCAATCGGCACATAACGAGATTTTGATTAGAAATTTCAGCTGCATGTCAATGCTATTAGTGCAGGAGCTTACGTTGCATTTTTTTTTAACCTAGATGGCACTAAATGCTTTAGACGTTTCCTAAGATTCTACAGCGTTTATAAATCAACAGGTAAAACTAGAATCAAGAGAACTAATATTGAATGTTGTAGAAGAGGAAAGTGATTGTTTGAGAATAATTGATCGATCGATTTAGTGAATGCTTGAATCCTTTTATTCACTGAGTCATGTTTCACTATATATATATATATATATATATATATATATATATATATATATATATATATATATATATATATATATATATATATATATATATATATATATATATATATATATATATATATATATATATATATATATATATATATATATATATATATATATATATATATAGTATATATTTATATATACCTTTTCATGTAATGCAATTTAAGCACTATTTATATTATTGTTTATCAAAAAAACGATGTATGCGTGTGTCTTTCTTTGTGTGTATGTATGTGTATAAAGATAATTTTGTTTGCAATTTGTATATAAGTTCGAGGATTGCGTGCGTGTACGTGCGTGTGTGTGTGCATTCAGCCTGAGCTTGTCACTGCTGCTTGCTCAACACAAGCCAGTGTACGACATCGTAGATTAGTGGTCTCACTACCTCTCTTTCCTTCCCTTACTTGCTCTACCCTTCCCTCACTACCTCTATTCTTCCCTCACTACCTTCATCCTTCCCTCATTACCTCTATCCTTCCCTCACTATTTCCACTCCTCCCTAATTTCCTCTTTCCATCGCTCATTACCTCTCTCCTTCCCTCACTAACCTCTATCCATCCCTTACTCCCTTTATCCTTTCCTCACTACCTCAACCCTTCAATAATTACCTCTTTGCTTTTCACACTACATCCACCCTTCTCTCACTACCTCTATCCTTCACTCAATTGCTCTATCCTTCATTCACTACCTCCGTTCTTCTCTCACTCTCCTCAAATCTAAATGTTTACTTTCTCAGTTCTTCTTTTCCTCACCGAGCATCTCTCACAACATTTCTCTAATCTCTCTTCCACTTGTCCCTCTCCATCTTTACACATCTTCCACCAATCGGCGTCACCTCTTACATACATCCTCTGCCGAATTCACGTCATCAATTTACCTTCAATTCACCCAGTCCTTTCCTTCCTTTGTCGTAACCACATCTTCCCTTCACCCGGCACTCACCCCTCTCCTCTGATCTCTTCCTCACCACAGCCTCTGACACCCCCGTCAATCCTCCTCTGATCCACTCTGATCCACTCTCATCCCTCCCTTACCACATCCTCTGATTCCTCTTATCCCTCCCTCATCCTAAACACTTATACCCCTGCAAAACCTCCCTGAATCTAACATCTTCTTCTCTAACTCTGTATTGCTCATTTACTCCTCTGTTTTTTGCCTATTTCTAGTTGGTTGTTTTCACAGATTGCACAATTTAATTTGAATGTATTTATATATAATATTATTTTAACCTGATTTTCTTCTCTTTTCAGCTTTATGATAAATGATTATTTATATATATGTATATATATATATATATATATATATATATATATATATATATATATATATATATATATATATATATAACTGAAAACTCACAACCCCAGAACCATATAGTCCTGGGGACCATTCAGGCTTGTTTGCATATATATATATATATATATATATATATATATATATATATATATATATATATATATATATATATATATATATATATATATATATATATATATATATATATTCATTATTTTGTATATTTTTAAAACTCTGCTTTTTCCAAGAAAGAATAAGGTCATTGAACTGATAACCAACGTGGCCTCTGTGTTGCTTTCTCATCAGCTGTCAAGTACACAAGCCGTTAAGACAGAGGTGATCGCTGATAACGAGAAGGACGTAAGTCTGTTGTTGGTGGAGTTAGTACGCGTCTCTCCCTTCATGCAGACGGTCTCTATTCAACCTAAAATTTCCCCTGAAGTCAGACTTTGTATTTTTTTGGTCAGTCTTTTCTCCATTACTAACTAAAAGAGGAGAAGTAAACAAAAATATACCTGTAACCTCACCGAAAGTTGCTATATTTGTTTAACTACTTCTGCTAGAAAAAATTTATCCGACTTCGCTCCTAATCAGGACTAGTTGAGCTGTCGAATGATGCTTCACTATCTACGTCTCACTAACAAATATATTTGGAAGTAAAGACGTCCCTGTATGATAGTTAATAGTGTTATTATATTTACATTCAATTGTAAGATATTTATTCGATAATTACTTCTATTTGATAAGTGCAGTCGTCATAACACTATTATGTATGCTTTGATTATCCAAATCCTACGAGAATACACTATAACCTATAGGTATATAGATCTCTACATCAATAAAGCTATATATGGCAAATATGCAGTTGGATTCAATGTAAAATATAATTCAATCTCTTTTTATTCAATATGGTGAAATTTTTTTGATAATGATACGATAACATTTAAGAGTATTTGGCATGAAATAAATAACTGAGTCATTGGCTTTAAGAAAATTTATCATTCTGCCATTCACGAGAAAAATAAAATTTCTCATTCACGAGAAAAATAAGCAATGATTTCATGTCAACACATTCACATTTACTAGAAATGAGTAAAGTTTGAGATGCACTGTCTTCATTTCATGTAAAAATTATTAAATCATTTAAGAAAATAAGGACATATTTGATTTAAGATGGCAGAACATAATGGAAAACTGTCGAATTCTACTGTAGCGTGTGTACCACATTCTTACCTAAGTACAAAGACCTCTGCTTGAAGGAACAGACTAACGACGGTGTTTAGAGCAAAGTAACAGGCACAAAGCACACTTGTGGTGGATCCAGAAACTCACAACGCGAATCAAAAAACTATTTATGAAATGTATTTCAGTACTAACTGTTTTGTACCACACAACAAAACAAATAATCTTACTTGTTAAACAAATATTAAAGAACGTGTTTTACAGTTAGCTATATCCTAATTTTTTTTATTATATGCTTATTTTATTCAAATTTCGTTTATTAATTTTGCTCTCTTACAATATTTTCTGATTCTGAAATTTATATTGGCTTTTTAAAGCTTATTTTTCCCTCCTTGGCTTGACGTGCCCGAATGACACAAATTAACTACACCTCAATTCATAGATTTGCAAGTTTTTTTTAGTAACGGGAAAATCAAACACAAAGTGTTACTGCTGAGGATATCATTCTGGTCTTCAATATTTTCTTTCTATTTAATAAAAAAGAAATAGTACCCATGCAGTCGTTGGCGGAAGTATCAGAGACTCTATATACCCTAGGTGTTTTCGTTTCAACTCGATTCGTAAACTGATTTGCAGTCCAGATTCCTTAACACTACTTGGTGCACAGCGACTGGAGCGAAGGAACTGTGCCCAATTTGTAATTTGGATATCGGTGAAATTTGAGCACCCTTCTACTTTGGGTTCCGGTCAGTATTGGGCACCGGTCTACTTTGTGTCAGGGTCTACTTTTGAATGCAGATGT
>NC_091151.1:46410305-46430305 GCF_040958095.1 Procambarus clarkii | reverse complement strand
TAGATCTAAATGCCTATGTGTAGAAGTGTATTGATGTTTAGCTATATTTTTTGTTTGTCATGTCAGCGACATAATAATTCGTGCATTTATCATCGAGGAATTTCCAGATGTTTATGTTGGTATAGAAACCTGCTTTGAGGTATATTAAACTTGGTGGAAAATACATGTTAAACAAATACTTGATTTTAAATATAATAGGAGGCCTAATGTTTGAGATAATAATATACTTACAGCATTTTAAAAAATGTGTGCAAAGGAATTTTAGATGCGTTAAAATATTTAATAAAAAAATATTCAAAAACTATAATAAAGTTGAATTTGACAAAGTTTTATATTACTGATATTTTCATGTTTGATGAAAGATTTAAGAATTTTGCTTCGTCAATCATGATCTGTTTTGTAATAACTATACAGTAGATCTGTGTGCGCAAATATAAAAGTTTTATGAACTGTATGGAAAAATATGCTAAAGATAAACTGTGTATTCTGTGTAATAAAAACATTTTAAATTAAGAATTATTCACATTACACTTATTGATTGGTCAATTTAAATCAATATAATTTGATTTGAATAATCATCTAAAATCTGTTTACCTTTTCTTCGTTATTTTTTTTTCCATTAAGATTGATTTAAAGATGTTTAGTTTAATTGTAGATATAATTAGTTAATGAGTATCTTTGCTGCCTCAGATTGATGATGTGGAACAGATTACCGGGTAAAATTATAAACGTCGTATCGCTGGATAGTTTTAAGCGTAGGTTATACATTTACATATATGAATTTGGTTGTATTAATAGAAGGTCTACCTAACATAATCGAATATTCCGTTTGCAGTTTGCGCGTTTGAATTATTTTCTTAGGACTCAGATAGGATAGAGAGACCATGGCTGTGTTTACGTACTTGAATGGCATAAAGTAGTGATATTAAACTGTATAGACAGTCAGGAAACATTTTGGCATATACGAAAAATGAGAAATTATCATCTAGGGTAATTTATAATTAATAATTGTCAAAATCAGAATATTTGAAATATTAATGTGTATTTGCATGTTACTTTAAACTGATTAATTAAAATGCCAAAGAAGCAGGTTTCTATTAAAAAATAAATATAATCATCTTTGATTCTCACGTAATTGGCATCAGTGACTAAAACTTACTCAAGCATTAAACTTAACCTTCAATCTAAAATCAACCCAATGAATGACTTGGAACAAAACTATAATTTACTCAAGTTCCAAAGAAAGTAGTGAGTGACCAATCAGTCTTCCAAAGATGATCCAATTCCTCTCTCCGTGATTGAAGACCGGTTTTCCCCGTCTCCTTTAGGCCATTCAGAGTCCCACCCGCTCCGAGAAGGAGGAGCTAGGGGCCCTAGCATCGCCCCCACCCGGAGGGGATGCGATTCAGGCCAGCGTCATTTCCAAGCCAGGCGACAACACGGAAGATGAACGAGAGTCGTGGGACAGCAAGTGGCAGTATCTCCTGGCAGTCATCGGGTATGCTGTTGGTCTGGGCTCCGTTTGGAGGTTCCCATACCTCTGCCAGAAGAACGGAGGAGGTGAGTACCCCAGCCTCACCGGGCTCTTATGTCTTAGCCGCAACCGAAATACAATATTTAGCAGCTTTATCAACTAGAGAAATGTTTTTAGTTTTAGTGAATATGTGGGATAAACTAAGAAAAGTAGTGGGGGGCAGATTCCAATCGAACATGCACGAAAACAGAACACACACACACACACACACACACACACACACACACACACACACACACACACACACACACACACACACACACACACACACACACACACACACACTCACACACACACACTCACACACACACACACACACACACACACACATACACACATACACACACACACACACACACACACACACACACACACACACACACACACACACACACACACACACACACACACACACACACACATACACACACACATACACACACACACACACACACACACATACACACACACATACACACACACACACACACACACACACACACACACACACACACACACACACACACACACACACACACACACACACACACACACACACACACATACACACACACATACACACACACACACACACACACACACACACATACACACACACATACACACACACACACACACACACACACACACACACACACACACACACACACACACACACACACACACACACACACACACACACAGTCCAGTAGGCTCATGAACCTGTACACCTGTTGATTGACGGTTGAGAGGCGCGACCAAAGAGCCAGAGCTCAACCCCCGCAAGCTCAATTAGGTGAGTACAATTAGGTGAGTATACACACATACACACAAATCGTAGATGGGTGTGTATACATATACACCTTATGTGTAGGTGAGTGCACAAGACATATCCTCACACTCCCTCACACACGAGGTACACCTTCAAACACATTATCACACACTTCCTCACACACCAGACATACCCTCACGCACTCATACAGGAGAGACACCTTAACACTGAAATATTAATTTTTTCCGATTCAAAAAACTCTCCAACAGTGAAGATGTCTTAAAATTTATACACACACACACACACAAAAATGGAAATCTTCTCAAAAGAAAAAGCAAAATGTGAAGAGTGACAGGGCACAAAAAAAGGACAGCAGTTCCAACAGTTGATGGCCCGCTGGTTGACGGAGTGTCTCAGTGTGCAGACGGGGTGTGAAGATGGCAGAAAAGGCAAAATATATTCCCCCACCATTTTCTCCAAAAACAGGCTTTCTGCTGTCTTGTGAAAAATAATACACTGACTTCCGTTCGTTATTGATTAACTTGTGGCATGGGGAATTTTTTTTAGATATATGTTAAGTTAGAATTAGCAATTAGGTGACCATGTTTTTTGTCACTTCGTTTCGTCCCATTTTTTTTTAGTTTTTCGTTAAAAGAGAATTAGTTATTAAGAGGGAATATTGTTTGTAATGATTGCTTGTGGATATGTTATTTATACAAGGGAAAATGTGTTTGTAATTGAAGGACAATTAAAAACAAATTAATTATAATTTTTGTTGCGTTATATTACGACTTCACGGAATGTGTTATTCGTAGATCAATGATAGTACAAAATAACTTAAAATATGCACATTTTAGCTAATATATTAAGAGCTATAAATCATTTATCCTAAATTATATTTACTCTATCTGTAAACAAATACCTCACAGAATAATTATTAAATGAACTCACATAACAGTTTTATATAAAGTTTAAATTACTCATAATATGTACAAATATTTCAGAAACAAATTATTGCTCTTTATTATAATTAACAAAACTTAGTAATCACTTACACACTCTGCGTGTTGTTACCGATGTATATATGAACTTTTTTTTCTCGAAATTCGTGGATATTCGTGTCCTTAAATTCAAGACAATGAGGGTACAAACAACGTGAGGGAATTTGTGAGGGCTATTTAAGCCGAGTAAAAGGTTTCTGGATTTTCGTAATGCTGAAGAAAGCAAGTTTGTGGCAAAGATGTGAGTGTTGGAAAAAGGGGGGAGGAAATAAAGGAGGTTGGGATGAAGAATGAAAAAAATGGAACTGAGAGATAAGGAGAGGAGGCACAGGGATGGTTATAAAATAGTCTTGGAGGCAAGGAGACGTTAGATTGTAGTCATGGAGTCAAGAGAAGGATAGATAGATTACTACCTCCTTGAGAACACTGTTTCTCGTCCCATCAGCCAAGTTATGCAACGTTGACTTTGGTTAGTACTAGGATGGGTGGCTTGACTAAATAGTTGGAGTCGTACAGGCAAGGGAGTTAGACACTGTAGTATTGATAAGATGAAAAGTATAGTTAGAAGTCTTAGATACAAAAGAAAGATTTAACTGAATTAGTAAAGACAATGGGGGAAGACTCAGGGGGTGAGTCGCAAGGGGAAGACATACATAGCTAGATTAAAGGTGTAAGACAAGAGATGAGATGGTCGAGATAGGAATGCGAGAAGCCAGAATGAGACAGACGGAACGTACATCAACATATTCGTCCAAGGCTGTCCAAGCTTCAAAAGAACCTTACCTGAGTTCATTTAAATTCTCGATCAATACCACAACTACGTAAATTATATTCCAAAATGATACACATTGGGTGCTTATGAGCATTTCAAAGCCAGTTTGAAAGACAAATTGCACTGCAACTACAAGAATAAAAGCAACGAAGCAGCAGAACCTTTCGCCTTATATAAATATTGTTTACATATATTGATTTTCGTTAAATTTTATCAGAGATTATGAATAGCAAATGAGGGAATATATATATAATAATTTGGTGAATCGTTACCATAATTAAGTTGGGTAAATTTGCAGGGTGATTTAGGGAAAGAGAGATTGTCCGAAAATAAATTATAGGAACTTGATGCGCAGACTAAAGTTGAGATCGTGTTTGAGTGGAGGAGCAAGAATCTTTGCCCGAGACGATGTGGTGCTTGTGAGTATATGTATTGCAACTAATTTAAGGTGTCTGTGAGTAAACCATACTAGCTCGTGAGGTTCTTATTAGCAATCGTATAAATTAAACTTATTATTGTAAGTAGTCCTTCGAAATTATATGAACCCCTATAGTGTTATAAATTCACAATTACACGTAATACACTGTTTATAAGTAAGCATAATAAGTAGTGGAGTTCCTGTAAGTAATCATACATTATAACAAGTTAATTTTGAGAAATAATGAGAGTTAACGAGGTTATTGTAAGTTACCAAAAGAAGAACTGAGATACGTATGAGTTATCTCACGAGGTATGCAAATTGCAGCGTCGATGTTCGAGTCTCGATGGTTCAATCGGTTGGACACAATTTCAATCACCATCCACTTAGTCTAGTTACCCGTCCACTTGTGCCAGCTTTTTTTTATACAAACATAAGATTGAAGGAAACTGCAGAAGGTCTGTTGAAATAATCGAGACAGATCATATTTATATCTCAGCCCATCATCCAAACAAAGTGTTGTGAGATTCACAACGTATAAGTCAAATACTGACCTCACAAACTACATAAGTCAGTATTTGGATTTATTATCCACATAACCTACTCAACGCTATGACTCGAAACGTGCTTCGTACACCTTCAGCCTGTAGTTTAAATACACTGTAAATCAACGTAACCAAAACAACTGACCTAACCTAACCTAGACCTAACTATACACTAACATACAATATATAATAATATTAATTTACATTCCAGAAAAAATCGTTTGTTATCATACTATTGGAAGATTCACCTTGTCAGTTGGTTGTCTGCTGAATAAAGAAAACTGCACTAACTTAGTAAATACTAAGTCAGTATTTGACTTTCGTCTTTTACTGGAGGATGGGTTGTTATATTCACCCAAACTCAATCATATACATATATGTTTAACCTGCGCTTGAAACAATTAATTGGCCCCACGTCTATTAAGTTACTTAAGAACCTAAAACATATTAATTAAGAATCTGCCGAAAGCCTATTGGTCCATTCAAGTCCACTCCATTTTTATCCATTTAAACACAATCATATATGCCTTATCAACGATTAAAACAGTCAAACGAACTCTCGTGTGATGCGTTATCAGGTAATCTGTTCCACAAGTCAACAAACCTGTTTCAACGCTTAAGTTCATTTGGAAATCTTAAGGCCACTTCGAAAATGTTTCTAGATCGTTATGAAGCAAATTGGAATCTTAGAATTTATTTTGCGACCTCTTTATGTACTCTCTGTAAATTTACAAATTTTAATATATTCACGTTTCATTACACTGGTGTTAAGTCTTTCAGTTGACTATAATCTACCTCTTTGTTAACCGCAAATTTACCTTTAATTTTAATTGCTCAAATAACAGTGTAATTAATATGTAATGCAAAATAATAGACCTAATACAGAAACCTAAGGCACCATCCGTGTGGGTTTTCCGATATTCTTTTATATTATATATATATATATTGATCTAAACCTCTGTATTATGTATTTTATCTAATACAAACTCTAACTTAATGTACATTGAAATAAATAAGTATATCTCTTTAAATACCAAGTGCTTCATATTAAATAAATTCAATATTACTTATTATTTAATAATAATAGTAATAATATTACATATTATTTCATATTAAATATTCCAGTTCCCAGTCCTCATTTCTCGCCTAAACGACATAATATATCTGAATATAACAGTTCCCTGACCTCAAATTTAAGTTCCCTGTCCACGTGTCCCAGTTACTTATCCTTATATCACAGTTTCTTCTCCCCCCTCATATCCATTTCAAGTTCAAAATGCTCATAATGGTTTAACGCTTCTAATAATAAACTTATCTTCTGAGCATCTGCACTAGATGACTAAGTAATGGTTCTTAGTCACATAGTTCAGTGCCCTCCTTAGATGACTAAGGTGGGGGCACTGAACGGGAGACTGAGCTAATGAGATTTCCTGTTCAAAGTGACAGTGAAAGTGATATTCCTGAAAAACGGGGCTGGGAAATGAAGAACAGAGTTGATGAATCTAAATGAGCAAATAATACTCCTGGTATAGAAGGAATTATCAGGGGAAAGCGCCAATCCATTACGACTATATACGTAATGGCAAGCGCCAACGACTTACGACTCGGTAAGGAGCATATTGAAAATCATGGGTGATATTGAGCTAATTATGAACTTCATATTGAATAAGTTGGAGTTGATGAGTGATTATGAGTTCATGGAGTGATTTGAAATTACATTTGTCTTGGTAAGTGATGATCATGAGCTCATGGTGTGCCTGATAATAAGTCTAATTTTGATGATGAATAATGCATAATGGTATGCTTGATAATGAATCCAAGTTTGATGAGTAATAATGAGCTAATGGTGAGAGTGAACATGAATGAAAGTTCATGAATGGTTATATATCGGAATGTGAACTAGATAGTGAATACATGGAAAATGATAAGCGCGGGTTAATCATGTGTTTATGTTACTTCAGTAACTTAATGATGTGATGCGTGTTAGTAACGCAATGATATAATGAGCGATAGTGCCGTAATGATATGATGAACGTTGGTAATCTATCAATACAATGAGCGCTAGTGACGCCATGACGTGATGAACGTTAGTGAACAAATGATATGATGAACATTAGTGGCGTTTACGTGGCTATGAATATCAACCACGAAACAACGGGTTCCCATGGCTTTAAGAGTGAGTTTAAAGCAGTTTCCCCATGCAAGAAATGGGCGAAAACATAACATTTATAGAAAACAATCATATACTTAAGTTGACAATAATTTCCTATAAGTGAACAATCAACCGGATAAGTGTGACGAATATCTTAAAAACAATAACTATTTAAATGAATATGAGGACACGAAAAACCATACAAGTGATCATGAGAAGATGAGTAAACATAAAAGTGATCATCAGAACATGATTAGGTATATACAAGAAAGTGAGTAATGGTGGCGTTACTAGTTCCAACGAACACCCATCTCTGACCTCGAGAAAGAGGAGCGGGAGCTTGGAATCGATATCCAACTCCCCAACTGCAGCTCCCAGGTGTGTGTGTGTGTGTGTGTGTGTGTGTGTGTGTGTGTGTGTGTGTGTGTGTGTGTGTACTCACCTATATGTACTCACCTATATGTGCTTGCAGGATCGAGCATTGACTCTTGGATCCCGCCTTTCGAGCATCGGTTGTTTACAGCAATGACTCCTGTCCCATTTCCCTATCATACCTGGTTTTAAAATTATGAATAGTATTTGCTTCCACAACCTGTTCCTGAAGTGCATTCCATTTCCCCACTACTCTCACGCTAAAAGAAAACTTCCTTACATCTCTGTGACTCATCTGAGTTTCAAGCTTCCATCCATGTCCTCTCGTTCTGTTACTATTCCGTGTGAACATTTCGTCTATGTCCACTCTGTCAATTCCTCTGAGTATCTTATACGTTCCTATCATGTCCCCCCTCTCCCTTCTTCTTTCTAGTGTCGTAAGGCACAGTTCCCTCAGGCGCTCTTCATACCCCATCCCTCGTAGCTCTGGGACGAGTCTCGTTGCAAACCTCTGAACCTTTTCCAGTTTCATTATATGCTTCTTCAGATGGGGACTCCATGATGAGGCGGCATACTCTAAGACTGGCCTTACGTAGGCAGTGTAAAGCGCCCTAAATGCCTCCTTACTTAGGTTTCTGAATGATGTTCTAACTTTTGCCAGTGTAGAGTACGCTGCTGTCGTTATCCTATTAATATGTGCCTCAGGAGATAGATTAGGTGTTACGTCCACCCCCAGGTCTCTTTCACGCGTCGTTACAGGTAGGCTGTTCCCCTTCATTGTGTACTGTCCCTTTGGTCTCCTATCTCCTAGTCCCATTTCCATAACTTTACATTTGCTCGTGTTGAATTCTAGTAGCCATTTCTCTGACCATCTCTGCAATCTGTTCAGGTCCTCTTGGAGGATCCTGCAATCCTCATCTGTCACAACTCTTCTCATCAACTTTGCATCATCCGCAAACATCGACATGTAGGACTCTACGCCTGTAAACATGTCGTTAACATACACAAGAAATAGAATTGGTCCCAGCACCGATCCTTGTGGTACTCCACTTGTTACTGTTCGCCAGTCCGACTTCTCGCCCCTTACCGTAACTCTTTGGCTCCTTCCTGTTAGGTAGTTCCTTATCCATTCTAGGACCTTTCCCCCCACCCCCGCCTGCCTCTCGAGCTTGAACAGCAGTCTCATGTGCGGTACTGTATCAAAGGCTTTTTGGCAGTCCAGAAATATGCAGTCTGCCCAACCATCTCTGTCCTGTCTTATCCTCGTTATTTTATCATAGAATTCCAGAAGGTTTGTTAGGCACGATTTCCCTGTCCAGAACCCATGTTGATGTTTGTTCACAAACCTAATGTTCTCCAGGTGTGCAACCAGTCGTAGCCTAATTATTCTTTCCAGTATTTTACAGGGGATGCTTGTCAGTGATACAGGTCTGTAGTTAAGTGCCTCCTCCCTATCTCCTTTCTTGAAGATCGGCACGACATTTGCCTTCTTCCAGCAACTGGGCAATTCTCCTGACATAAGTGACTCATTAAAGATCATTGCCAGAGGCACGCTGAGGGCCTGTGCTGCTTCTTTTAGTATCCACGGTGATACTTTGTCTGGTCCAACTGCTTTAGTTGCATCTAGAGTTGTCAACTGTTTCATTACCTCCTCTGCTGTCACCTCTATATCTGATAGTCTTTCATCTAGGGTAACCCCTTCCAACAATGGGAGCTGCTCAGGCTCGGTAGTGAACACTCCATGGAAACTGGCATTCAGTGCCTCGCAGATTTCCTTGTCACTTTCAGTATATGCCCCCTCTGTCTTCCTTAGTCTTGTCACTTGGTCGTTCACCGACATTTTTCTTCTTATATGACTGTGTAGTAACTTAGGTTGTTTTTTCGCTTTGATTGCAATATCGTTCTCATAGTCCCTTTCCGATGTTCGTCTTATGTTAATGTAATCGTTCCTAGCTCTGTTGTATCTGCTTCTGTTGTCCTCTGTTCTTTGTCTTCTGTACTTCCTCCACTCCCGCCTGCTGGCCATTTTTGCTTCCTGACACTGTCTATTAAACCATGGGTTATTATATTCCTTCTTATTTTTTCCCTTTACCGTTGGTATAAATCTCTCTTCGGCCTCCTGGCATTTCTGTATGACTAGGTCCATCATATCTTGGACTGTTTTTCCTCTAATTTCTTCCTCCCACTGCACTTCACCCAGATAGTCCCTTATCCTCATATAGTCCCCTTTCCTGTAGTCAGCTCTCCTTTCCCAGATCTCTTGTCCCATGGTCATAATTTTGAATTCCATCATGTAGTCAAAGACTAGGACACAATGGTCACTGGCCCCTAGAGGTATTTCATGCTCTAAATTCTCGATATCTTCTACGTTCTGGGTGAAAATCAGGTCTAATAGGCTCGGTGCATCTCCTCCTCTTTCCCTTGTGTCTTCCTTCACATGTTGTGTCAGGAAATTCCTGTCTATAACATCTACTAATTTTGCTCCCCACGTTTCATCCCCTCCATGGGGATTCCTTGATTCCCAATTTATCTCTCCATGATTTAGGTCCCCCATGATCAGCAGCTTCGCTCTCATTCTGTGGGCTAGTGTTGCTGCCTTCTGCAGTTCATCAATACATGCTTTGTTGTTGTCATCATACTCCTGCCTGGGTCTTCTACTGTTTGGTGGGGGATTGTAGATTACCATGATCACAATCTTCCTCCCATCTACTGTCAGAGTTCCATGTATGAAGCTTGTGCACTCATTGGTAACTCGATTTCCCAGGTCTTCAAACTTCCATTTCCGCTTTATTAGGAGTGCTACTCCCCCTCCCTGTCTCTGTGTCCTCTCTTTTCGTATCACCTGGTACCCTTCAGGAAAGATAGCATCTGAGATCATGTCATTAATTTTAGTTTCCACAATTGCAACTATGTCAGGATCTGCTTCACTCACTCTTTCTTTTATCTCTTCTGCTTTATTAGATACCCCATCAGCATTGGTGTACCAAACCTTGAGATTCTTCATGGAAACTCTTGTACCAGAGTTCTCCCTTTCTCTGGGGGTCTGGGGGGATCTGGGGGATGTCTGGGGGGTGACTGGGGGCAGAGGGGATCTGGGGGATCTGGGGGGTGTCTGGGGGATGACTGGGGGCGGGGAGGGTCCGGGGGATGTCCGGGGGGATCCAGGGGGTGTCTGGGGGGGTCCGGGGGGTGTATGGGGGGTGAAAGAGTTCAGGAGGGGTGCTTGGGGGGCTACTGGGGGCTGGGCTTCTAGGAAGGTAGGTAGGAGGGTCTGGGGTAGGGCCTGGGTAGGTAGGTCTGGAGTAGGAAGGGCATACTGGGTCTGAAGATTAGGGAGGGCATAGAGGGGTTGGGAGATGGCGTAAGGTTGGGAGACAGATAGAGGTTGAGAGGTTGGGAGGGGGATGGATAGAGGGGGTGGGGGGGACCTCCCACCTCCCTCGCAAGGGTGGGGGGTCACATGGAAGGAGAGGGGATGAGGAGGGGTGAGGGCAGGGTAGGCTTTGGGTGTTGAGGGGATGAGGTCTGGGTGGGTTCTTGGGGTTGAGGGGATGAGGTCTGGATGGGATTTGGGGGTTGAGGAGATGAGAGCTGGGTGGGTTTTGGGGGTTGAGGGGACGAGGGCTGGACGGGTTTTGGGGGTTGAGGTGATGAGGGGGTCCTTGGAATGTGGGATGAATTTGACTCCAGTGGGGTCAGAGGGGTCAAGGGATGTGCTGGGGAGATAAGCAGGGGCGGCTGATTTGGGAAAGGGGTGACCTGAGAAGCACGTGTGAGCTGGTTAGCATGGGGTGGATTAGCACTGGGGTGTGTAGCTGCGCTCAAATGGGAAGAGTCGTATTGTTGTTTGCTTGCTCTGTGGGCAATCTGTTCCTCCTTCGTCATGAATTTGTCAATAAATACGTTGTAGTAATTTTCGCTACCTCTGAGTAGGTGTTTGTGATGCAGTATGTAATCCACTGCCTCTTCGTTAGTGAACTGTACCAGGACAGGTCGTTTCCTGTTACAGTTGTATGGTCCAATGCGTCGGTGGACTTGCACCTCATTCCCTGCCATCTGGGCTCTCATGTCTCTCAAGATCCCCTGTAGTTCCAAATCCTCAATCTCCATCCTTTCCTGCCTCGATGGTGCCCTGGCTTCAAGTAATCCATGGATTATGATTGTCCTCTTTCTCAGTTCAGGGTCATGCTGGTGGCCCTCTCCCTGGCTGACCCCCACCCCTCCTACACCCGCTACTCCACCTACTACTACTACTTCCCCTTCCCCTGCCAAGCTTCCCTTATTCCTGCCAAATTCATTAGTAAGCCTAGATATTTCTCCTTGCCATTCTACCCTGCTCTTCCTGATTTCCTCTTGAATATAATCCATAAACTCTTGTTTGAGTCTTTGAACCTCGCCCTGTATCTTATTAAAGACTTCACTTTTAATCCCCTGGATTAGATCACCTATCCAAACATCCCTCTTCTCTACAAATTTCCCAATCATCTTCTCCACAAACCTATCTTCTTCCTCAATCATAATACTGCTGGACCTAGACGCCCTTCCTGACCTAGTCATTGCTATAATGCAACCTTACCCACAGGGGTTCCAAGTATCTTACCGTCCTGCTAACACAATAGGTGAGTGAATCTCCAAGCGTCGTCCCCGTGGTGGTAGGAGGGTTGCTGCCGGGGTGAGGTCACGCGGTCAGAGGTCGGTGAGGTCTGCTCCACACTACACACTGCCACAATACTACAACTATTTTGAATTACGCTATTTAAACTGTTTTTCTTCACTACTTTATGGCTCTGGCCAAAACTCAAGGTTTTTTCATTCACTTGTACACACTTTTTCACTTCGAAGCTGCCTGATTACCCCTCCCACTCCACTAGTGAGACAGGAGCTCCCAACCCACGTCCACCCAACACGATGGTCACAAGACAAGTGTGTGTGTG
Organism: Procambarus clarkii; assembly: GCF_040958095.1. Lineage (NCBI taxonomy): Eukaryota > Metazoa > Arthropoda > Malacostraca > Decapoda > Cambaridae > Procambarus > Procambarus clarkii. Next base: position 46,417,805 of record NC_091151.1, on the reverse strand, counting down.
TGTGTGTGTGTGTGTGTGTGTGTGTATGTGTGTGTGTGTGTGTGTGTGTGTGTGTGTGTGTGTGTGTGTGTGTGTGTGTGTGTGTGTGTGTGTGTGTGTGTGTGTGTGTGTGTGTGTGTGTGTGTGTGTGTATGTGTGTATGTGTGTGTGTGTGTGTGTGTGTGTGTGTGTGTGTGTGTGTGTGTGTCTGTGTGTGTGTGTGTGTGTGTGTGTGTGTGTGTGTGTGTGTGTGTGTGTGTGTGTGTGAATTCTCTTGGATTAAACAAGAAATGTAGTTAGTGGTGGAACAGGTGTTAGTGGATGAGGTTGGTTAGGTTATAGTGGCAGTACGGGTAATAAAGACAGTGAGGCTTACAATGGTTGTGGTAGTGAGGGTGGTGGTGATGGTGACGGATAGATGGTTAGCTGAGCTAATGAACGCTTGCCACGATAATGACATATATAAGGTCGATTGTGAACTCCTGAACGATCCTGAGAGTGATAGAGAGCTAGAGAGAAAGAGATTGAGACAAAGATAGAACAAATGTTGTGAGAGAGAGAGAGAGAGAGAGAGAGAGAGAGAGAGAGAGAGAGAGAGAGAGAGAGAGAGAGAGAGAGAGAGAGAGAGAGAGAGAGAGAGAGAGAGAGAGAGAGAGAGAGAGAGACAGACAGAGAGACAGAGAGACAGAGAGACAGAGAGACAGACAGACAGACAGACAGACAGACAGACAGACAGACAGACAGACAGACAGACAGACAGACAGACAGACAGACAGACAGACAGACAGTCAGACAGACAGACAGACAGACAGACAGACAGACAGACAGACAGACAGACAGACAGACAGACAGACAGACAGACAGACAGACAGACAGACAGACAGACAGACAGACAGACAAACAGATAACCAGATTGTTAAGCAGACAGAGATAGAGGCAGACACAGAGGAGGGAAAGTATTGGAATATTAAAATCGAATACTCCGTGGTATTCCGTGGTACTCCGAAATCAGTCGTCGTGGTGCAGTGGTAAGACACTCGCCTGGCGTTCCGCGAGCGCTTTGTCATGGGTTCGTTTCCTGGCCGGGGAGGATTTTCTGGACGCAAATCCTTAACTGTAGCCTCGGTTTAACTCAACAGTAAAATGAGTACTTGGTTGTAAAAACGATTCTTCGCGGCGGGGGTCGTATTCCAGGGACCTTCCCGAAACGCTACGCGTTCTAGTGGCTGTACAAGAATGTAACAACTCTTGTATATATCTCAAAAAAAAAATACCAACTTATGTCTAGTTTTTACTTTGATTTGATGATTCTGACTTCGGCCAGTGATACCTGTAGCAGAGAGAGAGAGTTCCGTAAATCATACACACATGCACACACATATGCTCACGTATACATACACACACGTATACACACATTCGCGTTTGTAAATGCATCCACATATGTTTATAGTTTAGTGGGCTACATCCTCAACTTACTGCCCAGGATGCCAGTTTTTTGAGACGTTTAGGCGTTTTCCCTTTCGTTTGATACAGTCAATAGCAGTAAATAGATAACCGCGAGTTAGGCAATTGTTGTGGGTTGCATCCTGTAAAAGGTAGTCATTGGCTTAGGCGGATCTTGATTATCTTATGAGGCTTTCAGTCCTTGACTACGGAAATCATACACACATATAAATATATACATTTACACAAGCACACGCATATACATCCCCCCCACACACATATATACATTCTCACATGTACATATACAAACATATGAACATAAATACATTATTAAACATAGTAATAGACGTGATAGAGAAAAATAGATCAGGAGTCAGCATATTAGAAAGAGGATGGTTAGAAAAGTGGATTCTAAGCGTTAATAGCTCAATTTTGCAGGTTCAAATAGTAAATCGACTTTCAAACTTTAAAATGACGAATAAAAAAACTGATAGATGTAATTCCAGCATTAATCTAAGGACATGCTTGCCATCCTTATCATTAACCACTTACTTTTTAAACATTTTTTTGTGTTCTTTCATTATCTCTAAATGTCTGTACCATTTTTCATTTACCATCTCAGGCCTCGAAAGTACGGAACAGTGTCCTGCTTAAAAGGCCATGGATTTTCACTGAATGGAATGATCTTAGAAGAACTACTATTTATGAATGTTATTTAACTATTAATTCTGATTAGCGGTTTTATAAGCGTTGCTAAAAAATAGATAGCGACTGTAGGTGTTGTAGTCTATTGCGAAATAGGCAGCCAGGGCGTGGGTACCAGAAACACTAAGCAACTGATAATTAGGATGTGGATAGAAAAAAACTACTCATAGCAGAAAGAAGCCTAGAGTATGACCAATTGTAATCCCTACCAGCAAAAGACAAACAGGGCGAAGTCTTCAAAATGTTCTTTTAGAAACAGGTTGTCTAGGCGTGGCCACCAGGAACCTCTCCTTCTGACAGATTATATGAGTAGTCTCCTGGAAAAAACTCCCAGCAGAAAATACGTCTGGATGCAGCTATATGGAATCAATCTCAGCTTCAGATTACCTGGGTTTAGCCTGAAGAAATACCCAGCAAAAGGATGTTTGAGTTACACAACAACCACTCCTAACGATAGATTGTCATGATGAAACAAGTAATATAGCCACTCCCAAAGAAAAGCGTTAATAGTGTGAATACGATGATCCACTTAAGAAAAAATGTTGTCAGTTTGGAGAGACAAGCAACCATTCATAGCAACAGGTTGTCTGGGTGGGGTCTCAAGGAACCAATCCCAGCAACAGGTAGACTGGGTGTGGCCAACCGTTGCAACAGGTTGCCCATGCACCAGAGGGCGGGGTCGCGGACGATGAGCCAGACCAGCTTGCCAGAAAGGCTGCTCTCACGACAGGCCATAAACAAAGAAGAAAGTTAAGAGGCTGCACAAAGTGCATTTCGTTATCAGACGTTTCTCCTGGAGACAAGGTTATCCCTTTGCTATCGGAGTTATATGCTAATCTTGATATCTATAATTTATTAATTCATTAAATGTATTTTTATATTTGATTTCTAGATCTCAAATTTTTCGTATCTCAAAACAATCTCTCTCTCTCTCTCTCTCTCTCTCTCTCTCTCTCTCTCTCTCTCTCTCTCTCTCTCTCTCTCTCTCTCTCTCTCTCTCTCTCTCTCTCTCTCTCTCTCTCTCTCTCTCTCTCTCTCTCTCTCTCTCTCTCTCTCTCTCTCTCTCTCTCTCTCTCTCTCTCTCTCTCTCTCTCTCTCTTCTCTCTCTTTCTCATTACCCTTCAACACCTCCATTATCCTTCATTGCCTTCCCTCTCCTTCAACACCTTCTTTCTCACCATCACCACTTTACCTCTTCTCTATTTCTTTTCTTACCAATCACCATCTTGCCTACATCACCTTGTCTGTTCCTCACCTGACGCTTCCCTTGAACACGTTACCAATCCTTTCCTCCGTTCAATCCCAAATTATTATTCATATCCTTTTGAAGTACTATATAGTAATGGCTTAGCGTTTTATCCTGATTACTAATTGGTTCTCTTCCAGTCACCACCTTCCCTATCATTCACCATTTGACCATAACAATCGTAACTACACACTGTCTTCATCACTAAATAGAGTGCAGAAGTCATACTAACATTTGCATTAATTTCGAGTCGTCTTTAAAAGTCTCCGGGAAATGCAACCCATGTTTCATTTACTTTGAATTCCTACTCCCAACGCGCGCTCTCTCTCTCTCTCTCTCTCTCTCTCTCTCTCTCTCTCTCTCTCTCTCTCTCTCTCTCTCTCTCTCTCTCTCTCTCTCTCTCTCTCTCTCTCTCTCTCTCTCTCTCTATCTCTCTCTCTCTCTCTCTCTCTCTCTCTCTCTCTCTCTCTCTCTCTCTCTCTCTCTCTCTCTCTCTCTCTCTGTGTCTCTCAATATATTGCACAAAAGTTATTATTATTATTATTATTATTATTATTATTATTATATTATTATTATTATTACTGCTGTTTTTCTCTTCATCCTTCCCTTTTGATTTTCATTATCTTTTCTTTACCATCTCTTCCATTTTTCTAACCTCCTTTAATCTCTCTCTTCATGTCTCTACCTAACGAGTCTATCAGTTCCATACCTGAAATCATCTCTTCTCAACGATTTTCCATTCAATAAATACGTTCTTATTAACTAAACCCCAAAAGATGACGCAAACAAAATGAACCCGCACTCAGAAAAAGATGGCAGTTAAAGGATGATTTTGGCAGTCTCTGTTAATGATGGATTAATTTAAAAACTAAAATACTAACCGGTCAAAAACTGGTCACCGATAAAGCTGACCAGAGGTTTTATAAATAAAAGAATTGTTATGTTAGAACGACAAAGCACTTGAGTCAATCATCAGTGCTCTTTAAAATCTATGTATACGATCTCCTACGCTCAATATTCAGTGAAACAGGCATATTACACAGTTCGCTGACGACGTAATTCATGTAATGCATCTAGCCAAGAAGACGTAAATGGTAAACATGCTACAATAACTCTTCCAATTACAGTCCAGTTCTTGAGCCTCACCCCTGATCCCGAAAGTAACTTCTTCTACATACAATTTGGAGGAAAATCCGCAAACCTCCCAGTTTTTTACGAATAATCCGCAAACCTCCCAGTTTTTTAAGAATAATCCGCAAACCGCAAATCACGAATTCTCAGTGATCTTAATGGAACCCTCGGACACAATTTACAAATAAAGAACAAGTAAAACAATAATAAAAAATAAAAATAACATATAAAACAAACAAATAAAAATGTTGGATCTGAAGATAAGGCCACCAACATCGGCCTCCTCTAAAAAAGGCTGCTATCGCCGGACCAGTTTGCTAAAAACACCGAAATCCTTAACACAAACCCCTTACCCTAAAATTACTGTTATTGAGAAATCCATAGTGAACTAGCCATTCATTCCATCGTCTTGAACTAAGTTGAATTTAATATTTCTGCCTCCAGTCATTCGTTTTCCTTCTCTCTTACTATATACTATTATTAACCATTATTTTTATCTAGCTCCTTTCCTGCCATCCTTTATTTTCAACACCACCTAAGGCAAGGGAAGAAAGGATCTCACTACCTGATAGTTTAAGGAAAATATAGTTTCACTTTACCTCTCCCCTCTAATTTATGGAAACGTTCGTTTAGAACTCCCTTCTCCTGTCTCTATGGCAAAGGTAGTCAATACCTATTTCTCTATTATGTATGGAACGACCGTCACAAGCTTCTTCCCCGATTCTATTTGTCAATGATATTTAAGAACTCTTTCCTTATTCCCTGTGGCAATGATAATCTAGACCCATTTTCCTGTTCCTAATGGCATCGACAGTCAAAACCTCTTTCCAAGTTCCCTATGGAAACAGGAGTCAGTTCCCCTTTCCCTATTCCCTATGGCAACGTTCGACATGTTTCCACTTTTCTATCTTGCTATGAGCTCGGCTCTCGTCCTTCGTCTCCTCTGTTCTGGCACTGTTACAAATGCTTCATCAGTGATAACCAATATGGAAGCATCAGAATATTTGTTTTGCAATATTGTTTCTCGATCATAGCAATACTAAACGCTGCAGTCGTGGTTGTAACCATCTGGGCTTAGTCCAAAATAAACCAGATTTAATTCTACGTTTAAACTCGACAAGCTTTCGGTTGGTTAAGGCTCTGAGGAGTGATAGGTAAAACAAAAAGTGTTACAGGTAAAAGCTGGAGTGAATGAAAGTGCAGTTCACTTTGTGTTGAAAAGGTGAAATGTAGCATGAATGTTTTGTATCTAGAATGATGCTCTGTACTTCTACACTCTATGATGCATAAATTAGGGTTGTAATTGTAGACCTGGAGATGGGTGGCATTATAGGTGTTTCAGTGAATGGCGGTTTCATTCCCTAGGTTCTGTAGTGTTTTTAACTTTTGAGTTTGTTGTAGAAAGGGCATTGGTTCTGGGAAATACTGCCTTTCTTGTTTGGGAAAGATGGAAATTGCATTTTATTAACTGAAAATGTAGTGATTTAGTGAAAGTGTTTCAACGTTGGTGTTGCAGGGGACGTGTTGCTTTGTTGCCTCGTGGATAGATAGTGGTGCCGCCAGTGGTATCGACCGTCCGGATGAGGTTCAGTTGCCGGCGTGCGAGAGAGAGGGGGAGAGAGAGAGAGAGAGAGAGAGAGAGAGAGAGAGAGAGAGAGAGAGAGAGAGAGAGAGAGAGAGAGAGAGAGAGAGAGAGAGAGAGAGAGAGAGAGAGAGAGAGAGAGAGAGAGAGAGAGAGAGAGAGAGAGAGAGAGAGATAAAGGGAGTTTCATTAGTAGAGATGAGAGTCATCCATCAAGATGTCCTAGTGTCCTAATAGACCACTAGGATCTGTGGTGGAGAAAATCCTTTTTTTCCGTTTGCAATATGCATAGCGTAGTGACTATGGGGATGGTTTCATGAAAACGCCCGTTCAGAGACTCCGGATACTCAATCACAATAGGTTACGTTCAGCATACTTTTATTACAAGTCGATGATAATGACAACATAATATTTTTCAACACCTTGTGTCCCATGCAGTCACGGTTACAATAAAAAAAACATACAATGCAAAGAAGAAAATTTTATACGTCTATAAAATGTTAACTTATACATGGAATATAGTACGTATAGTGGTCACTCTGCACATTAAAAAACGAAATCTTGAAAAATATATATAAGAAGATCTTTCTTTTCCGTAGACGACATTTATTCCATTAATATAAAAAAAGTAAACAAAAATTAGGTTGTTTAAATTTTACACTTTGGAATTGTCAGCCCAAAGATATCTGTATATAGTAAAAGCAGCAACATCACTAGCAAGTCCCTTGACAATATACAAACAATAAGGATTCATCAAAGAACATAAAATTTTTACACTCCACCACATCACCACCGGAGATATTCTAACTAACGACATTGAAGTAAGATAGACACAACGATAATAGAATATTAGACATTGGTGAAGCTTTACACATTCATCAGTCTCAACTGTTAACCAACTGTTAACAAACCAGCTAATACGTACGTAATGCTAATTTCTAATTTATATATAAATATATATATATATATATATATATATATATATATATATATATATATATATATATATATATATGTATATATATATATATATATATATATATATATATACATATATATATATACATATATATATATATGTCGTACCTAGTAGCCAGAACTCACTTCTCAGCCTACTATTCAAGGCCCGATTTGCCTAATAAGCCAAGTTTTCCTGAATTAATATATTTTCTCTATTTTTTTTCTTATGAAATGATAAAGCTACCCATTTCATTATGTATGAGGTCAATTTTTTTTTATTGGAGTTAAAATTAACGTAGATATATGACCGAACCTAACCAACCCTACCTAACCTAACCTAACCTATCTTTATAGGTTAGGTTGGGTTAGGTAGCCGAAAAAGTTAGGTTAGGTTAGGTTAGGTAGGTTAGATAGTCGAAAAACAATTAATTCATGAAAACTTAGCTTATTAGGC
>NC_091151.1:46377805-46407805 GCF_040958095.1 Procambarus clarkii | reverse complement strand
GTGTGTGTGTGTGTGTGTGTGTTGTTATCTCTCATTTTTTATATTTAACTGAAGAGCTGAAAAATGATTACATACGAACGCACAGACATACGGAGATATAAAGAAATTCCAGGAAACAAGATGGAGCATTATCCCTTTGATTTGAAATTACAGGTTCACAGTATGAAGCCTCTTCATGTTTCCTGAACCTGCGAATCCTGTAATTCTCGCTCTCCTGGCGCCCTCTGCCTCGTTAGACACGGCTGTACCGCATAATCCTTAAGGTCTGACTTATAGGTACAACAATAATGTTTCAGCCATGGTTGACTCTCGGTACTAGAACAACCTTTCAGTGTCTCGGCAAATAACTGGATACTGATGTGACTCTTAATGAATCATGGGAGAATTTTAAGGGAGATTTTGATGAATAATTGAGAAGTTTTGCAGATTTTAGGAGTTTTCGTTCAGAATTTTAGCATTTTTAGAGCTAGAAAATAAAGATTACATTTTGTTAACTATTTTTGGATCAACGTAAATGAAGTATAAATTATTTCAATCGCTATATACTAAGTCGCATTTGAAAATAAACTTTTTTTATGAAGCATAATTAATTTAATGAAAAACTTGAAAAGGTTTTTCGTAATAAGTGAATTGTATCCGACGATTTTTCACCATGTGTAGATAAACCCTATTAAGTAAACCTGTATAAAGCATAAAAGTGCTTCAGTGCTTTACTCTGCCACCCTCTTTGTTTCCCCGCCCTGTCCCCAGTGTTTACTGCCAGCCATAATGCTCTCTCAGACCAGTACACATATCATACTTTACATATATTCCATAAATTTCCTTTACTACCGTATTTTCTTGACCTATCTCTTTTTCTCCCACCAATAACCTTCCAGAAAACATCGAAGCCTCTTTTTCTTCTTTCCCCTCCCTTTTCCCCTTCCCTCTTCCCCCTCTCGACCAGGATCACTCCCCTCCCCACCACACGTCTCCTTGTTTGCCAAGGCGGCTGCGACCTCTGTTATTACCTTCAACAGAGAGGAGACGTCGGGGGATTTACCTTACCAGCTCCTCCTCCTCCTCCTCCTACACACGGCCCTGCGTTGTTATCATGTGTTCCATACCATGGTGCAGTTTGTGCAGTGACACTGTTGATACTACTGCTGCGATGATCTGCTGTTCCTGATATGATATAAGTGTTTCTACACTGATGAAGGTGTTTGCTTCTGCAATGATGAAGGTGTTTGCTTCTGCAATGATGAAGGTGTTTGCTTCTGCAATGGAAGTGCTTGCTTCTGTACTGAAGAAGGTGTATGCTTTTGCAATGATAAACATGGTTGCATCTACAATAATGTAGGTGCTTGCTTCTGTAAATGATGATATCGGTATTTAAGCAATAAAAATACAAGTGCGTTAGCAGTGATGATATTATTTTTATTATCATACGATGATACTAATGCTATACCGAACTAAAGGTATACTCTCACTTATATATTTTGATCTACTCTGATAAACAAACTTTCTATGAGGCAGCAGCTACATTCATCGACACGCCTACTGTTTACCTCAGCTAGTGAAGTCATATTATCTCACTAGCATAGATGAGCACGCGCGCGATGAAGAAAATGAGAGAACGAGAGAGAGAAAGAGAGAAAGAGAGAGAGAGAGAGAGAGAGAGAGAGAGAGAGAGAGAGAGAGAGAGAGAGAGAGAGAGAGAGAGAGAGAGAGAGAGAGAGAGAGAGAGAGAGAGAGAGAGAGAGAGACAGAGAGAGACAGAGAGAGACAGAGAGAGAGAGAGAGAGAGAGAGAGAGAGAGAGAGAGAGAGAGAGAGAGAGAGAGAGAGAGAGAGAGAGAGAGAGAGAGAGAGAGAGAGAGAGAGAGAGAGAGAGAGAAAGAAAAGAGAGAGAGAGACTGAGAGACACAACATTTTTACTATTACTAGAGCATTACTGATTCTCCATCAAGACAGTTCGTTTCAAGAAACTCGGAAGTCACCTGAACGCACACGAGTACTGTGTTCCCGGTCGATAACGTCCCCAATCCAAAATCCTTTCACGAGAGGACCTTACGTGGGATAATAGCCAAGTCAGCGTTCCTTCAGCCTTCTGCTCGACAACGAACAATACCCTCTCAAAAGGGAGAGAGAGAGAGAGAGAGAGAGAGAGAGAGAGAGAGAGAGAGAGAGAGAGAGAGAGAGAGAGAGAGAGAGAGAGAGAGAGAGAGAGAGAGAGAGAGAGAGAGAGAGAGAGAGAGAGAGAGAGAGAGAAAGAGAGAGAGGGAGGGAGAGGGGGGGGGGAGAAAGGGGGAGGGTAGGAGCGAGACATTGTGTTTGTAATTCCAAAATGCGATTGTTCTCATTCGAGCTTAAAGTTCCCCAAGTCATTTAACTTTCCTCCTGCGCCTAAAGTCCACTTAAGTTAAATTTTCATTATCTTTCTCTTTTTAAGTCATACAATAGGGACAATTATATATGTGTATATAATGACTATTGGTTATCAACAAAAATGTTCCTTTGTGATTGGAGGCTTTACTTGCTAATTATATAATAGCATATATGTACTGTGTTTAATAATAGTCTCTGATATGTGTGTAATAGTTCTAGTCAGAAATTTTCCGCCATTTTCAGCCGCATTTGATTGTGGTTAGTTTTTAGCTAATCTTAAGCCTGCAATGAACACATGTTTTTTCTTCAGTTATATTAAATTAAAGCTCTCTGTCTCTCTGTCTCTCTGTCTCTCTGTCTGTCTCTCACTCTCTCTCTCTCTCTCTCTCTCTCTCTCTCTCTCTCTCTCTCTCTCTCTCTCTCTCTCTCTCTCTCTCTCTCTCTCTCTCTCTCTCTCTCTCTCTCTCTCTCTCTCTCTCTCTCTCTCTCTCTCTCTCTCTCTCTCTCTCTCTCTCTCTCTCTCTCTCTCTCTCTCTCTCTCTCTCTCTCTCTCTCTCTCTCTCTCTCTCTCTCTATTCGCATTAAATCGTCCACAAACACATCCTTGCGATGCCAGCGTCACACTCTTGTATCCACCAACCAGCTTCACCCAACAATATTCAAGTTAAACGATTCTTTTTAGGTTAGAAAAAATTGGAAAAAACAGTGTTAATGCAATTCATTTTGAAGACAGATAAATGTGTAAATTCGTCTTGCCTTTTCAGGAGCATTCTTGTTTCCATACCTAATTATGCTGGCTGTGGAGGGCATACCCGTCTTCTACCTAGAGTTAGCAGTTGGTCAGCGCCTGAGAAAAGGAGCCATTGGAGTGTGGAACCAGGTGAGCACTATTAGAGGGCTGGCTTACTGCAATTTCGCTGTTTTCGGTGTTTTCCGGGATTCTAGTTGCAATTCATAGTTACCGACGTTTCCTATTATCATGCTGCATTATTGACATGTTTTCTATGTAATCCATCTTAGCTAGACAAGCTCCTGTTGCCATGAATGCTTGTTGACATGCTACTAACAATAACATTTTCAAGATGAACTGCCTCTATAGGAATAAATGGCCCAATGGTAAAGGACAATGTAGTAACGTGATAACTTTGACAACAGTGGTGATACTAGGAACATAGAACAGGAATGAATGAAGACAGAAATGAGTGGCTTTTGATGTTCCTAGCATTGTTTTCTGTATGAAAAGAAGATTTTAAATAGGTAACCTTGATATAAATTTATATTTTGCCTTTGCTTATATATTTTCGTAAGACTCTAGTGAATGTGTTTTGAAATGTTCTTCTTGCCATAAATATCTACTGATCTGGTGCGATTACCATCGTCATCTGTAAGTAAATAATTATTTGTTAACCTATTCATATTCACTTATAGATTACATTCTTGTTTGAAATGTAACGATTGTTTGCCCCTCGTTTCTAGTGATGATGCACTGTTTGCTTGTTGATATCGCTCTATTGATCAACAAGGTTACATTATGTTGAGTGATTATACATATTGTTATCATTTTACAGCATTCTTCGTACCTCAGTCTGAATCTGAAGGCATATTAAGATCGCCTGAAGAGAGTTTTCATAGAGAATGAGAATGAGGTTACATATTATTTTACTCGTCCGTAACGAATATATGTGCGAATATATTATCACAACTGGCATTCTCATCATTTCTATCACCACAATTAATATTGCTGCTACTAATACCACTTTATCCTCACCTACTACTACTACTAATACTTCTGCTACCAGTACCGCTATAACTATTATTATTGACGCCAACATTCCAATCACCTCCGTTCACTAAACAACAATGACCACCACTGGCAGGCTCTCCTTTTGACTCTAGGGATTTCCCCCTCTGACTGCCTGTGTCTCTACAGGTTTCGCCTTATTGCGGGGGTATTGGAGTGGCCTCAGCCTTTGTCTCCTTCAACGTTGCCCTTTACTACAATACCATCATCGCCTGGTGCCTCTACTACCTAGCTGGGGTAAGATACAATTACTTAGTAATGCTAATATATATTCATATATTATAATATATATATATATATATATATATATATATATATATATATATATATATATATATATATATTCCTACGAACAATTATTGGTAACATTATAATTTATTTAATTTGTATCTTCAGAGCTTTCGCAGTCCGTTACCCTGGTCAGAATGCCCCAAGGAATACTACGCCAACGGCTCTTACAAGATTGTCCGTGAGTGTGCGGTGAGTATTGTTAGTTCCCAAAATTAGTCTCTTCCATTTGACCTACAGAAAGTCATTGTCAACCTAATTTAGCTAGGAATCATAATCTATTGTTCTTCACTCCGCGTCTTAGAACTCTGTGATGTTCCCTCCCTCTGCCTCTTTTAGCAGTATTGGGAAACGCGTCATGTATATATGTATATATGTATATTGGTATGATTGAGATTTGGTGGTAAACACTCTTCATCTAATGAGTAACTCTATTAGCAATCATGAATGGAAATCCTCACTGACACACTCTCTCGTGCACTCTCGAGCTACTTCAGAAACACACTACCACTCTAAATCATCTTTGGTAAACACTCCTAAATGTCACTGTAAATTAAACATGAGCGTAGTTTGTGCATTTCCTGTAATCTTACTGACTAGGATAAGTCAATGGAAGACTTATCGTACCCTTCCCAAATTAAGAACTTAACCCACCATATAAATACTCATTCCGATAAAAAGACTCATCCCCATAAAATGACTCATACCTTTATAAAGATTCATCATACCCATCTCTGCATTTAAATAAATCCCCGATATGCCACTGCTCGCTATCATTGAAACTTTCTCTGTAATCAAAAAGAAATCACACTGATTACCTTACGACCAGTGTAAAATCTTCTCTATGCCTTCATAGCATATCTAATCCCTATGAATACCTATGTTACGTTTGGGCTTTGTGGTAATTTAGGAATTGGTATCAATTACTAGTCCAATAGCTCTTTTAAAGCGATTATTGTGGCCACCATAGTAACTTACTAACCAACCAACAAGTTTTCCTTAAACGTGAATGTTTTTTTTCCTGCTATCACAGAAAAGCAGCCCAACTGAGTACTTCTGGTATAGGGAGACGTTGGAGATTTCTCCCGACATCAACCATCCGGAGAAGTTTAACTGGAAGATCGCTATATGTCTCGTGGTAGCGTGGTTCCTCACATACCTCTGTATGGCCAAGGGAATCGCCTCTTCCGGGAAGGTATCAGTAAAAATATTCTGATTTGTACTAAACTGAGGCACGATAACAGTGCCTCAGTGTTATCAATACTCGTCTTGATAACAGGTTTATGAAAGAGGGTTATGAATGGGAAAAAGCATTTAAATCCACGAAATTCTCTCTTGTAGAACTTAAGTTCATGTTATAAATTTTGCATTCCTACCCAAGTTTCTTGAGTTCCTTCCTGAGCATTACACATTCAATGTAACTCCTTGATCACTCAAGCACGAACCTCAAATTTTTCTCGCATAACTTTAACATTTATTCCAAAACTCATAAAACTTATTCGTGCGTACAATTTGACTCATATTTCCCTACCAGGTGGTGTATGTGACGGCTCCATTCCCCTACCTGGTGTTGGTGATCTTCTTCGTACGGGGAATAACCCTGCCAGGCATGGAACACGGGCTCAAACATCTTTTCACCCCTGACGTAAGTGACTCGAATTCTGTTGCAGAAACATAGTTCTTCTCCGCACTCGCTCACGTCTGTATGTATATGTATATATATATATATATATATATATATATATATATATATATATATATATATATATATATATATATATATATATATATATATATGTGTGTGTGTGTGTGTGTGTGTGTGTATTCAAAAAACTCGTTGTTTGGTTATGCGTAAGTATTCACTAGGAAAATGAAAGGAAAATTCCGAACGTTATTATGTTTTACCACATTATCAAGGAAATGCTGTAAACAGTATTTAAAGGAAATGCTGTATTTCCTCGACAATGTTGTGAAACACGGAAATGTTCTGAATTTTCCTTTCATTTTCCTAGTAGATACCTACGTCTATATTTATATGTGTAAATCACGAAAATTAACACGTGATGAAAAATGTGACAGTGTCAGACCACGAAGGAAGAATTGAAACAGAAATTTTCTTAAAGATTTCCATTCTGAATATTTATTATTAAATACGAAAGTACTTAAGGAAATTCCTGTTTTACTTCTTCATTCGTGGTCTGACTCTGTCATATGTATATTTATATATTTATTAATATTATGTTTATAATTATACTCAATATTATAGATTGAAAAGGAGACACCACTCTGAATTAGGGAAAGGTCAAGCATATTACATAACTCCAAACTGTCACTAGAGTAGCTCACGAAACATAATTCTTCTCTACAAAACATGTAAAAAAACGAATAGTTATGTAGCCTTTAGAATGAATTAGACCTTCAGATGCAACCTGCACTTGAGGGACACCAGAGCATGTAGCTCTGGCCTGGAATATTCACCTAATAATGAATAAAATTAAACAAGAATTGCTTAGATAATTCTCACTCACTAAATTGAACCAAAGACGAAGAAACGTGATAGATAAAATAGGAACGTTCAAAACAATCGGTGAAATTGACAGAATGTACAAAAAATAATAACATAAAAATTAAATAGGCTTCGAGAAGTGATCGTATGGGTGAATTAGTTTATTAAAAAGCTTCTGATGAATGTATAACGATAAACATGAGGAATGAGCCATTGCATCGATTAATAGTGGATGGAAACGCGTAACGCGAGAGATGAGGCCCGGAAAAACAGCCACATCCTAAAGATGTGGTTGTTGAAAAGGACGTGCAGGTCGTTATGTTCATTGTAGTCGTGGAAATCTTGGAAATCATTGTGGATTGTAGATCATGGAGGATGTGCTTGTCATGGTAGTAGTGGTGGTGGTTGTGAGGTCGAGGAAGTAGTGGTCGTCTTGGTAACACGTGGTTATTGTTGTGTTTTGAAGATGCTGTAGTTGACATTGGAATCGTGTTGGTTGTGAAGGTCGTGATGATCGTGGTGTTCATGGTGGTCGTAGTGACCGTGGAGGTCGTGATGATCGTGGTATTCGTGGTGGTCGTGTACACTGAAACACAGGCGGAGGCTTGGTTGGCGGCTGTGCGGTGAAGAAAAGGTCATGCATAAATCATTTAGTGTGACCTTTAAACGGCTTTCCCTCGGTTCTTCTTTTTTAGGTCTCTCCTTTCTAGTTCAGTCCATGTGTCAATCTCTCTGTCTGACAGGCAGACAGTCTCTCTCTCTCTCTCTCTCTCTCTCTCTCTCTCTCTCTCTCTCTCTCTCTCTCTCTCTCTCTCTCTCTCTCTCTCTCTCTCTCTCTCTCTCTCTCTCTCTCTCTCTCTCTCTCTATCTCTCTCTCTCTCTCTCTCTCTCTATCTCTCTCTCTCTCTCTCTCTCTCTCTCTCTCTCTCTCTCTCTCTCTCTCTCTCTCTCTCTCTCTCTCTCTCTCTCTCTCTCTCTCTCTCTCTCTCTCTCTCTCTCTCTCTCTCTCTCTCTCTCTCTCTCTCTCCCTCTCTATCTCTCTGAAACGAAATTGTGAATGACAATGAACGTTATGGTGATAGAGGTGCTGGGACGGTTGCATTAGGTAGCAACTATTGTATCTGCATCGCTGATATTCAGGAATGGAAGAGTGAGGAAGTGAAAATAGGTGACGGAGGGGTGAGGAAGGAAGAGTGTTGGGTGAGGAATGAGTAGTGAGGGAGAGATGAGGAATGGGGGGAGATGAGAGTGTAAAGTAGGTAGGAGAAGTAAAGGAGGTACAACAATTCAGGAAATTATGTGGTCTCTCTACCGGATGACAGACAACGACTGCAGGTGATTTGTGACGAATGAGCGTCCTGTCTGGGACCAGATTCATCGAGGATTTACTTAAGCATGTACGAAACTTGTACATATTTCCTAATCATGGTGCTTTGTTTACATATATTAATCAATCTAAGCGCTCCTTAAGCACTGCGAGATTGTTAAAAACAATAATAATTTGGATCGTAATTGTTTCAAAGATCATAAACTGTTTAATAAACTTAAACCAATCCACCAAAATTGGAGAAAGAGATACAGGTTTCGTAATTAGTTGCATAAATGCTTGATGAATCCTGGCCCTGGTTGAGAAGACAGACAGGAAGACTGATTAATCAATTGGAGTTGAAGGAAATAATTAAGGCATCATTTGTGTCACCAGAGAGAAAGAAAATAGTGTGGGATGAGAGAAATTTCTAAAAAATAGTTCACTGGAAAAAAAAAGAGAAAGATGGGTATTGTAAAGTATAGAGGAAAAAGCGATATTAAGCAACGAGAAAAATAAACCTTGAAGAGTATGTAGATGTACGAGAGGGAGACTGGATGAGAACAGGCGTAGATGAAAATAGGGTAACAATAGTTGACCAGACCACACACTAGAAGTTGAAGTGACGACGACGTTTCGGTCCGTCCTGGACCGAAACATACTTTGTGTGGTCTGGTCAACATACTTCAGCCACGTTAGTGTGACTCATCGCCTGCACAGGGTAACAATAGGTAAATAACTATCAGAGGTCCCAGGAGCCTGACATCTATCATTAACTTGAAAAGAAGGTCAATAGAGAGTGACATCAGTAATCGGCTAAAAAGGTGCCAGGACTGGCGTCAGCAAACTTGACAAGGTGTTAAGACAGGAGTCAGCGACCATGCAAGACGGTGAAAACACAGAGGCGTTTGCTGCAGCAATTACAAAATGGTGTCAGAGAAGATTGACACTAATTGCCAAGAAGGTCATATACAGTTTCAACCTGAACACGGTGTCTCGAGAGTTAATGCACTCTAGACAAGGTGTTAAGAGTATTAAAAAATCAGAAAAAGGAAGATCGTTAGGTTAAAACGAGAAACAAAAGACAAGAATCAAGATGAAGAGTAACAGAAAGTGGAGAAGGAGGAAGAGGTAAATAGGAGAGAAGCAGAACAAAAGAAGGCCGTGGAAAAGGAAGATAAGGAGCAGGTGGAAGTGAAATAAGGGAAGGGGGAAGAAACGAAGGGAGGGAAGGGGGGTACATTTTGACGGCGTGGTTCAATTAGTATTCCATTCACATACTTGGTCGCCGGTAGGGAAAGTTTCCATCTCTATCTGAGTGTTGAGGAGAAGACGCTCCCAGACTGGTGCAGCATCATTAGCAGGGTGATGGGCAGAGGGGGTGGAGGGGGGAAAATAGGTGGTGAGAGGAGTGTGATAAAAGATGAGTGGGAAGGAGAGGCAAGAGGTAGTCGAGAAAGAGAGTGCGAGGGAAGAGGAGATGAGTGAGAGAGTGAGGAAAGTTGGAGGGAAGTGAGAGTGTTTGATATGGAAAGTGGGGATGTGTTTACAGTGGGAGTTAAAAAGAGTAGATAGTCGAGGTGAGAGAGAGAGAGAGAGAGAGAGAGAGAGAGAGAGAGAGAGAGAGAGAGAGAGAGAGAGAGAGAGAGAGAGAGAGAGAGAGAGAGAGAGAGAGAGAGAGAGAGAGAGAGAGAGAGAGAGAGAGAGAGAGAGAGAGAGAGAGTGTGTGTAGAGGGTAATGAGAGAGAGAGAGTGTTTATGTTGAGGGTAATGAGAGAGAGAGAGTAAAGAGTAATGAGAGAGCGAGAGTGTTTGGGGTGTGAGAGTTCAGAGGGTGAATGAGAGGACGAATACGTCTCCCTGCGTTTGTATGCGTGTGCCTGCAAGTTCTTGACTACCAGCAGCTGATAACAAAATCATCCCAGGAACATTTTTGTCCACAAAAGCAAAGATTTTTGCTCCACCGAGTTTTTTTTCCACGAAAGCAAAGTTTATTTAAATTTTTCCTGCATCATATTTCCAATAGGAAGGTCCATCCAACAGCATATGCTCACGTTCAGCATACACACATACACACACACACACACACACACACACACACACACACACACACACATACACACAGACACACACACACACACACACACACACACACACACACACACACACACACACACACACACACACACAATCACACACACACACACACACACACACACACACACACACACACACACACACACACACACACACACACACACACACACACACACACACACACACACACACACATACCAGAGACATCAGAGTGGCAATATGTCACCAGCGGAGTCTCAGAGGGCTCTGTACTTGGACCCATTCTGTTTCTAATATATGTAAATGATCTTCCAGAGGGTATGGACTCATTCCTCTCAATGTTTGCTGAAGATACAAAAATTATGAGAAGAATCAAGATGGATGAAAATAGACAGAGACTACAGGATGACCTGGACAAACTGGCGGAATGGTCTAGAAAATGGCTGCTAAAGTTTAACTCAGGAAAGTGTAAAATATTGAAATTAGGCGAAAGGAGCAGAAGGCTGAACACAAGGTACCATCTGGGAGGTGAAATCCTTCAAGAGTCAAATAGAGAGAAAGATCTGGGGTTTGATATCCAACCCGTTCTCGCAAATTCGTAAAGTCAATATTGACTTATTAACTACGTGCATAGGTGATATACTAAACATAATAGATACCCTTAAAAAGATTCATAGAAAACACCAACCTTACCTAACCTTGTTAGTATCTTAAGATAAGCATCTTATTGCTTCGTAATTACAATTATTACTTAACCTATACCTATTATAGGTTAGATAATAATTGTAATTACGAAGCAATAAGATGCTTATCTTAAGATACTAAATAGGTTAGGTAAGGTCGGTGTTTTCTATGAATCTTTTTAAGGGTATCTATTATGTTAAGTATGTCACCTATGCACATATTTAATAAGTCAATATTGACTTATTAAATTTGCGAGAACGGGTTGCAACATCACACCGAACCTGTCCCCAGAGGCCCACATCAAAAGGATATCATTAGCGGCATATGCTAGGTTGGCCAACATAAGAACTGCCTTTAGAAACTTGTGTAAGGAATCGTTCAGGACCCTGTATACCACTTATGTCAGACCAATCCTGGAATATGCAGCTCCTGCCTGGAGTCCATATCTAGTTAAACACAAGACAAAGTTAAGAAAGATTCAGCGGTATGCCACCAGACTTGTCCCGGAAATAAGAGGCATGAGCTACGAGGAAAGGCTGAAGGAGCTGAACCTCACGTCTTTGGAAAACAGAAGAAAAAGGGGAAACGTGATAACCACTTACACAATTCTCAGGGGAATTGACAGGGTGGACAAAGACAAACTCTTCAGCACGGGTGGAACACGAACAAGGGAACACAGGTGGAAACTGAGTACCCAAATGAGCCACAGAGACATTAGAAAGAATTTTTTCAGTGTCGGAGTAGTTAATAAATGGAATGCACTAGGAAGTGATGTGGTGGAGACTGACTCCATACACAGTTTCGAGTGTAGATATGATAGAGCCTAGTAGGCTCAGGAATCTGTACACTAGTTGATTGACAGTTGAGAGGCGGGACCAAAAAGGCAGGGCTCTTTCATTACTTTGCATTTACTTGGATTGAACTTCAGCAGCCATTTATTGGACCATTCATTTAGTTTGTCCAGGATCTTGTAGCCTCATACTATCATCCTCTGTTTTAATCCTCCTCATAATTTTTGCATTATCAGCAAACAGTGAGAGGAACGATTCTATACCCAATGGGAGATCGTTTACATATATCAGAAACAGTATAGGTCCAAGGACCTATACTATTCAGGTCCAAGGACCTGAACCTTGCGGGACTTCACTGGTGACGTCCCGCCAGTCTGAGACCTCGCCCCTCACAGTGACTCACTGTCTTCTACTGCTTAGGTACTCCCTTATCCAATGGAGTACCTTCCCTTTCACTCCTGCCTGCATCTCTAGCTTTTTCACTAGCCTCTTGTGTGGTACTGTGTCAAAGGCTTTCTGGCAATCCAAAAATATGCAGTCTGCCCACCCCTGTCTTTCCTGCCTGAGTTTTGCTGCCTGGTGGTAGAATTAATCCTGTTAAGCAGGACTTGCCATCCCTGAACCTATGTTAATTCTGTGTTACAAAGTTCTTTCGCTCCAGATGTTCCACTAACTTTTTTCGCACAATCTTCTCCATCAGCTTGCATGGTATGCAAGTTAGGGACACTGGCCTATAGTTCAGTGCCTAGTGTCTATTCCCCTTCTTGTATATCGGGACTACGTTAGTCGCTTTCCAAATTCTTGGCAGTTCCCCTGTTACCAGTGATTCGTTATACACTATGGTGAGTGGCAGGCACAGTGCTTCTGCTCCTTCCTTAAGTATCCAAGGGAAGATTCCTTCTGGGCCTATGGCCTTAATTGTCACATCCAACTCTAATAAAAGCTTGCTTACTTCCCCACTGGTAATCTCAAACTCTTCTAGATGAGTTTGTTTGCACACACACACACACTCCTCTAGTGTGTGTGTGTCTGTGTTGTGTGTGTGTGTGTGTGTGTGTGTGTGTGTGTGTGTGTGTGTGTGTGTGTGTGTGTGTGTGTGTGTGTGTGTGTGTGTGTGTGTGTGTGTGTGTGTGTGTGTGTGCGTGTGTGTGTGTGTGTGTGCGTGTGTGTGTGTGTGTGTGTGTGTGTGTGTGTGTGTGTGTGTGTGTGTGTGTGTGTGTGTGTGTGTGTGTGTGTGTGTGTGTGTGTGTGTGTGTGTGTGTGTGTGTCTATGTAGATTTTCATTTTCATGATGAAAAGTCGGAAGAAAGTTATAGCAAGAATTACACAACAGAGTTAATGACAACAAATACTCCGAAGTATTGGATTACTTAACACGAGCAACATAAAAGTAACCTGAATCCCACTCAGTATCTGCCGACAAGCATAACACCTAAATTCTCAGAAGGAAAATTCTCATGTGGATAACCCAAAGCAGTCACGGATCTGAATGTATTTGCCCGAGTCTGATCATTTCACTCCCTACATAGCAAAGGATCTATCTGCAGCCCGAAAAGACACAAAGACACGCTAAAAGAAGCCACAGATAGTAATCTACATGAATATGTCCAATCATCTCACTCCCCTTCCCTCCAAGCATCGATCGAAAGCCCAAAATGTAACAGGGAACCGCTAAAAGCAGTCCCGGATCACAACCCACATATACATGTTCGATCATCTCACTCCATCACCCTACTAGGATCGATCGGCAGCCCGAAGTGGAACAAAGAAGCGGGAGAATATGGATTTGTGGTGGAGGCAGAAGGTAGGTTAAAGGGGTGGTGTTGCTTCTGGCCAGCACCGGCTTCAGCTCTCCGTTCTCGACTCGTGCACATCAACTCTGCGCAGCTTCCAAGCGACCACGGAGTTCATGCGAGAATTCTTAAAGCGCTCAGTCTAATTTATTTTGTAGTGGCTCTTATATCTGAAAAATTTCAGTTTCGAAAGTACTGTTGTTTGCTTTTAGTTATATTAGGGAAATTATATATATATATATATATATATATATATATATATATATATATATATATATATATATATATATATATATATATATATATATATATATATATATATATATATATATATATATATATATATATATATATATATATATATATATATATTAAGCGTGGGCCTGGAAGTTGAGTATTGGTGGAATGAGTATTACACATTAACAATTGTGTCGCCATTGAATCAAATGAATCGCTACTGGATAGATCACACACCCTCAGTGCAAGGTCGTCACGAACATGAAACTCCACACGAAAAATTATGCTGAAGAATAATGCAAAATAAAATTTACTAAGCGCTTTCGCTTACTTTTTCTTCAGGGGATTACTGGGTTAAAGTAATTCTTGCATGTTTGATGTGCACTGATATGCATAAGATAGGTGAGGTTACCTTACGATGATAACTTATTTTAATTTATTCTGGTATTAAACGTAAGACTTATAAACCACTGGAGGTTTATTAAGGCTGCCTCAATAGCTTAGTGACACACAAACTAATGTTCTGAATTTAATTAGGGCCTACAAGTAATTCTCAGAGCATATAGATCGAAAGCGAAATACTTAGACTACTAAAACTTTGAAAGTCATGTTCAGAAAACAGATAGACTATTTTAACATGAGCTGTAGTTTTTTTTTAAATATACATATCTAATAGCCAGTTGGCTCTTAGAACAGACAGATACATATATGCAAGGACATACATTTAACACTAATGTATATAATACGCTTTCTCTGATCCGAATCCAAATTTATAATACAATACGGAATGCAACTCAGATATAAATGCAATGAGGTACAGATTGAGATCAAATACACATGACGTTTGAAAGACCTTATTCCAACATACACAGTTGCCTGGCATAGACTCAGTGACATATATGAATAGTATACACTTGGTATGAATAGGCTTCCGTTAATTTATAATTATTTATAATTACATACATATATTCATATATTACCAGATTGTCCCAAGTAAAAAAGCGTTCATACAAAAATTATAAACTAATGGAAATACTCATTTACATGCATTCTCCACTCACTGCTCTCTATCCCCATTTATCCATCCTTCTATCCTATACCTAATTACTTTCTTTCTACTTCCATTCACACCCCAACAATCCATCTTAAAGCATTTCTTTCTTGGACCTCCTTTCTCCTAACCATCATTTATATTTCTTCTAGAGGGGGCACTAATCAAACCAGTTCACATCATTATAAGAGAGGGGAATAAACACGTTTTATTGCACCCAAGACCATCTCCTCCGCCTATTCACGAGCGCAAAACACAGGCCAATTAGGACCTCATGGTGGTTCGGGGGCCTTTCAGCTCCATCCCTAGGGGGTTCTTAGCGAAGTCTCTCACTGATAGCATGCCTTTAGGAATTCCCATTTTCATTTCATTCACACAGCGGTTCGAATGCGTGGGCGGCTAAAAATCGATTGTGGTCGGATACGTTATATGCACTGAGCTACACGTGCCTTTAAAGGTTGAACTTAGACTCGGGGACTCGGGGACTAAACCTGGATTCGGGGATAACTTAATGGTCGTTTGAGACAAAGACTTTCACCTCATTACTTTTTATAGGGTATTTACTCCACAGGTTATGTATGTAGTATGTTTTGACCGTTTTCTGTCTGTCTTCAGATCATTGGAGTCCCTTATTATTCTCACTCTGCCGTGGTTCCTTATACACCTCTGATTCATCTGAGTCTTCACCTCTTAATCATGTTCTCCTGTTTTGCTTTTGTTTCTAAGGGTCAACATCTATTTTCTATCTACCTTACGTGTGTTTGTACTCACCTAGTTGCATTCAACTAGTTGTGCTTGCGGAGGTTGAGCTTCGGCTCTTTGGACCCATCTCGCAACTATCAATCAACTGGTGTACAGATTCTGGAGTCACACAACAGTGTTTGGGTAACAGTGTATATGAGTGCAGGTATGTATGTCATACAATCGAGACTCATGGGAGTCTTTTCTCCCATGAGATAATATCTCATAATGGTTTTTAGTGCGTCACCACAGAGTAGAAAGAATCTATCAAGCTTTCCCACGCTGTTTAATTTATGATCCCTTAACATTACCACTATGTTGATTTACAGCACGCTTCCCTCACCGGCTCCCTTCCCTTTTCCCCATTACTTTCTATTCTTACTATAATGCAAGATTTTTCTCCACCGCTACTGTTTAGGGGAAACATTCGCCCAAATGGGAAGGATTTTTCTTCGTGACAACCGTTTAGGGAAACAATCGTCCCAAGCGTTTAGAGCAAGGTTTTTTATTCCCAAGTGTTTACATTAAAATTCCTCATTATTAGAGTTTATTGCAATATTGTTTAGCTTGAGAGTCTGTGCTAAAGGCCAAGACAACAATTCGCAGTACCTCATTCACCCTATTTATCTGCACAGTGGGGCAAGATTCTGGACCCGACAGTGTGGCTGGAGGCCGGCACTCAGATCTTCTTCTCTCTGGGATTAGCCTTCGGTGGGCTGATTGCCTTCTCTTCTTACAACCCAGTTCACAATAACTGCTTCAGGGATGCAGTGGTTTGTGGTATCATCAACTGCTGCACCGCCATCTTTGCCGCCATCGTCGTCTTCTCTGTGCTAGGTGAGAGAGAGAGAGAGAGAGAGAGAGAGAGAGAGAGAGAGAGAGAGAGAGAGAGAGAGAGAGAGAGAGAGAGAGAGAGAGAGAGAGAGAGAGAGAGAGAGAGAGAGAGAGAGAGAGAGAGAGAGAGAGAGAGGGAGAGAGAGAGGGAGGGAGAGAGAGAGAGAGAGAGAGAGAGAGAGAGAGAGAGAGAGAGAGAGAGAGAGAGAGAGAGAGAGAGAGAGAGAGAGAGAGAGAGAGAGAGAGAGAGAGAGAAACGGTGATTACTAAATTAGATTCCCGAAGTCTAATGAGCTATGCAGATCACATTTCACACTTTGGCTGATTTCGCCTTATTTGGATGCTAATGATGGTGAAGAGGAAGCTACGGTTGTAACTGCGATTGAAAGCAATGGTAGTTGTTGTTGTTGTATATGAGGTAGAAGTAGTTGTAATTGTGACGCTTTAACATTAGTTGAGTTGTTAAACAAATTTCAGAACTAGTGATGAGAGCTGGGAATATTGTTACTATTCTAGGCATGGTCGAATATGTAGTGGTAGACGCTTTAGTGCTCAAGGTCCTAGCTGTTACGCCTCATGTGTTGTAGTAACGATGGTAGCTGCTTTGGCACATGTGCAGTCATAGTTAACTATATACAGAATTATACAAAAATGACCTAAAAATGCGATCTAGATGTTGAAAGTAAACCACGTCGTAATTCCCCATAGGTTTCAAGGCCCACGTCACCTTCGAGCATTGCATTGAGGAGAGAAATTCTATCCTCATGGAGCTCTTCAACACAACAGATATTGACCACATCGCTGCAGGAGAAATGATCACTGTGAACGGGACGAGAGTTGAGGGACCTATGCCAGAGTTACCGAAGTGCGACCTGCAGGAGACGCTAAAGAATGTGAGTTGTAATGATGTGGAGCCATGGCTATATCTTTTCATTAAAGGTGTGGTTAAGACTCATGTAACAAGATTTTATATTAACATTGCGTGGAAACCAGCTGATTTATGCGACAAGGTTTGGTGTTTCCTGTGTTTAAGATTTTTATTTGCTGTCACCTAACCTTGTACCCCATCAGTTTAATAATAAATTACACTAATCAACATTTATCTGGATCATTTACTACCGGAAGATTTGTATGTACGATTGTATGATAATAAATGCATTGGAGATTTATAGGCTGCATTTCTTCCAATGTCAATATTACTCCTTTATACAGCATTCATATCCCACCCTGCTCTATGATTCCTGCTATATATACACTGAACAACCATGATATACTATTATATATACAAACCAACAACTATTACACAATCCTGAGGGTCTCTTGCAATTACATAAAACCAGCACTGGTTTTATGTAATTGCATAAATTACATAAAATTACGGAAGTTTACATAAAAATTACTGAAATTACATAAAATTACCATAATTATGTAATTGCATAAATTAAATTTATACCAATTTCATCATTAACTTTCTCACATGAACTAATTCCTGAATAAATGCTCTACACAGCATTTAATCAAATTTCGCCTACTCCATACAAACTCATTATTTTCCAGTGACCTTCGCTATTCACTTTGTCATGTGCTGCCTTCTTTGTTAATAAATATAATTTTGTCTTTGCCATCATTCTCAAGTACCTTTTTAACTGGCTGTCTGAATGTAATTACCTGATCCATGCTCCATCTCTCTCTCTCCTCATCAAGTCAGCGTCAGGGACGGGTCTAGCCTTCATCGTCTTCACTGAGGCCATCAACCAGTTTCCCTGGGCGCCGCTCTGGTCAGTTCTCTTCTTCCTCATGCTCTTTACCTTGGGCATCGACTCAGAGTTTGGCACGCTAGAGGGTGTCATCACCTCCGTCGTCGACCTCAAAGTCTTCCCCAACATCAGGAAGGAGATCCTCACAGGTAGGAGAGGTGCTGGGCGGTGTTTATAGAAATATTTTATACAAATTGAGAATGTATGAGAAACAAAGTAATAGTTCATATGAGAGTGATTTGAGAATATCTAAGAAACTAAGTAGATATCCCTGGAGAATATCTGGATTACGAAAGTATTTCTTATTATCATGGAAAATATCCTCTCATCTCGGATAGGTCATTGGTATATATCACTTGCTGTGAATGACATAAAGGTATAGTTTATAGTATTTCATATACTGCGTTTACATGAATTAATCATGTAAACTTCAGGACTGATTGATTTCCTAGTTTCTGTGATTGCAACATCTCCAAATGAGGCAATCACATTTGGAGATGTTGCAATCACAGTAGTGAGACTGATTGATGATATATAAATAAAAATTAACAATTGAATTATATAAATTTTAATGTGTTTGTTGTATTCGGCTCTGTCGATTTGTTGTATATTTTTTCATGTTGTAGTCCCTCAAGGTGTGGATTTTTACCCAAGAATATTTTGGTATTGCTAACTTTCCCCCTAAAGAAGCATGCCATTTTCTGCTTTTGAAATATTATGATTTTCCTTTTCAAAAGCTATTATTTGCTGCATCTGCTGCGCCATCAGTATGGTCTTTGCTCATGGGGCTGGCAACTATGTATTCATCCTCTTCGATGACTTCTCCGGCAACATTCCACTTCTCATCGTCGCCTTCTTCGAGTGTGTATCCGTCTCGTATGTCTACGGCTTGAAGAGGTGAGGCTTTCGTCTCCGACGTAATATTTCAACTAATCTATTCAGAAGGGCCTCTGTCTAAAAGAAATATTTTGTTTATATGTCACTGTATATCTTCTCCTATGCCAATAGATATTTCTTCCCATATATCTCCACCCATATCTCTAGATATCTCCACCGGTGCCATTATATATCTTCTCTCGTGTTACCAAATTCTGGAAGCCGTATCAGTGCGTCTTTACATCCCAGTAAGTTAATGTGTCTTACCCCAGGTTTAGTGATGATATAGAGCTGATGATTGGGAGCAGACCTAGCGGATTCTTCCTTCTCTGCTGGAAGTACATTTCCCCAGCGGTCATGTTGACCATCCTCGGCTCCTCCGTTATCAAACAGGTGAGGAAAGACCAAACAATATCAACCGATGAGTTCGTTGGTTTCTGTACTTTCAAGGTCCTTATTACTCATGTTAACTATTCATTTTTGTTTATACTTTAAGGTATTTGATCAAGAGTTAGTATTTTTTCATGATGCTTGGTTACTATTTGAAAGATTTTCAATAGGTTTATTCAAGACTCACTAGGACTTTGCCCAGGATCATATATATTTTTAAAGTGCTTTTTTGTTCTTTGGAATATTTTTGTTTTAATTTATTTGTTTAGATATTTGTCTATACTTATAATACTTTCATGATGCTTTTTCATGTCATTATGCTTTAGAATGTAGTTATTCATAGTATGTTAAAAATGTCTGTTTATGAAAGGCTATATTTCTAGACGGTATATTACTTATTCAAATTTTGAAGGGGAATACTCATGGCATAATATTTTACTCAAGGCTTAAAATGCTTTCATCATATTTACTCAAGACATGTTAGACTTTAATGATGTTTGCTCAAGGCCTTTTATACTTACATGATTTTGCTCAAGGCCTTTTATACGTTCATAATGTTTGCTCAAGACTTGTTATACTTTCACGATGTTTGCTCAAGACTTGTTATACTTTCACGATGCTTGCTCAAGACTTGTTATACTTTCACGATGCTTGCTCAAGACTTGTTATACTTTCATATTGGTGCATACTTCCGTTATGTTTGATCAATTCTTGTTATACTTTAATGATATTTTCTCAATGCTTTTATACTTTAATTTTTTGTCTCTGTTTCTTATACTTTTATGGTGCTTGTACAAGTTTTGTTATACTTTAATGATGTTTGCACAAAGCCTGTTATACTTGGATGATGCATGCTCAAGGCTTATTTTACTTGCATGATGCCTACTTAACGCTTGTTATACTTGCATGGTGCATGCTCAAGGTTTGTCTTATCTGCATGATGCCGACTTAAGGCTTGTTATACTTGCATGATGCATACTCAAAGCTTGTTACTCTTCCAGGTATTTATTCACGAGTCTTGCCATAATTTTAGGTGACAAGCTATCCCTTCCACAGTTGCTTAGGTTGTGTAATATCCCACAGGTGGTGAACGGGTCGAGCTACATGGCTTGGGATGCAAACGAGGGCGTAGTGACGTTCGAACAGTGGCCGCACTGGGCGTGGGGGCTGGTGGCTGTGTTGGTTCTCATCTCAGCTCTCTGGATACCCGGCATCGCCCTCACCAGGTGAGGAGAATAGTTGAAGGGTAGTGAGGGCAATAAAAGGGGGTAGTGATATAAGGGGAGTAGTAGAAAGGAAGTGATGTAGGGATAGTGATGGATCAGTGGAGATGGGGCATGGTACAAGTACCTCGAAGGTACTAGTTGGTTAACACTGGTCATGGTTCTTGCAGGCTTTGTGGAATTCACATCATCCAAGACGATGAGCCAGCTTGGTTCCCTGCAGAAGAATTAAGGGAATTTCACACCGTCGTTCCTCACAAGGTCAGTCATCAGTCTCTGGCGAGCATACACACAAAATTCTATGTTCATTTATTGCTAACTCTTCCTTAAACTCGTAGTATTTGTAGATAGACATTTCGTTATCTCGTTTACCTCGTTTTAGTCTTCTAAGTGCAATAGAAATGCTAGTGATTTGTAATATTTACTCAGTTTACCATTTTTTATTTTCGTTAGTGAAACAAAAAGCAACCTAAGATTATTAATAAAATAGTATTATCTTTTTAATTACTCAATTTCATGAGAACTTTTGAAATGGTATGGATTAATCTGGAATACATAATTATTAACATAATTTTCTTCTAAGATATATATATATTTGAATCAAAAACTTCGACTGGAAAAAATTTAATTAACATTTGATTACCAAAGTTTTACCTAAATAAATAACTCAGAAGAGGGGGGTAGCTAAATATATGATCATGAACATTTCATATTATGGTTTTAACTTATTGAGGCTCTCAAAATGAACGATAGATAGGCTTTCAGAACAAAAGAAATAAACTTTCAAAAAGGATAGTAGACAAGCTTTCAAAAGGGATTTTGTTCATGATTGTGCAACAAGCTACCAGGTTAAATATAAGGTTTGGGTTCAATAGATTGTTTCAGTAGTAAGCTAGACATATATATATATATATATATATATATATATATATATATATATATATATATATATATATATATATATGTATATATATATATATATATATATATATATATATATATATATATATATATATATAATATATAAATATATAATAGTATGGTAATATTTTGCAGGTATCTAGAATGGGCCATAAACGTTCAGCAGTTTCCCTAACTCATATATTCTTATGTTTAACTGTTCTATTTCCGTTCACCTACTATTTTAAGTAAAGATCACGTACCATTTCAAGTGCACGTCAATTACGATTCCTGTTGCAGGTTACGTACGTGGAGCAAAAACTCTTCTGTATTCACGAGGACGGCAGTGAGGGTTTGTGCTGTCCCATCGGCGCCCCGCCCAAGGAAAATGTCTAAGAGTACGAGAGGTTGTAGGGGTATACAATTCTTGCTCTTGGGAGAAAGAAAGTTAATAAGTTGCCTGTGTGTAGACAGGTGTACTCCGAGATCCATTGACAGAAAGTGACTGACAGGAGTGTTTTTTTTTTTAACAAGTTGAAGGAAGAAGAGCGAGGCGCGAAAGCACAATCATTGCTTCACCTGATGGGAAAGTCATTGTCACAGTACTAAGCCTCATTTTCATTGCCTAGTCAAATAAAAATTGAGAGATATATTTGCATAATATTATGGCCAAGGCTTTGCTTTGTACTTTGTTTTAGCTTGAAATATAAAATTTATTGTTGTTGTTTTATTAGTTGCTAATATAGTTAAGGCTGAAATGGCTCCAATAACAGATATAATGAAAACTATGCCACATATATTTCCCCATTCCCAGATGTGCTGAAAGTTATTAACTTCTCACTCTCATTGACTAAAAGGTCCCGCTCCTGGGTTAATGCTACTCTGTAGTGTGAACTTTGTCAAGCACTTGTAAACGAATGTGTTACGATTTGGATTTGAGGACAATATTATGAACATAGAAATGCATTTAATTTGCAAATAAAACAGGTATTTTAAGATGTATAGTACTGATTATTAAACTAAGCTAATCTTCATTGTCGCCAGCAGGAACTGTATAGTACGGGTAGAGTTTTGCAAGTGTATGGGGGATATTTACATGATGGGAGAATTTCTTTATAAAGTACTGATGTGATACTGCTGCTAGTCTACCTCTTTGTAGAATTATTCTTAGCTGGTAGGGATGGGGGGTGGTTTGTTAAGTGATGCACTCGTGAATTGGATAAACACATTGACACACAGACACACAGACACACACACATACACACACACACACACACACACACACACACACACACACACACACACACACACACACACACACACACACACACACACACACACACACACACACACCAAAGACCAAAGAGCAAAGAGCCAGAGCTCAACCCCCGCAAACACAACTAGGTGAGTACACACACACACACACACACACACACACACACACAGGTGGAGGCTGACTCCATACACAGTTTTAAAAGTAGATATGATAGAGCCCAGTAAGCTCAGGAACCTGTACACCAGTTGATTGACAGTTGAGAGGCGGGACCAAAGAGCCAAAGATCAACCCCCGCAAGCACAAATAGGTGAGTACAAATAGGTGAGTACACACACACACACATACACACACACACACACACACACACACACACACACACACACACACACACACACACACACACACACACACACACACACACACACACACACACACACACACACACACACACACACTTACACACACACACACACACACACAACAAACACACACACAACAAACACACACACAACAAACACACACACAACAAACACACACACACACACACACTCACACGCAGAACACTCACCGACCTATTTTCTCAATCATGTCTTCTGGTCTAGTTACCAACCATCCCTTGGATGTACTCAACAATGGCTGTCACACTCCACGTTACATGTTTAGTGTTAAGTGAGTGGAAACGTTGCCCATAAGCTTCTACCCTGCTTCACTGTAAGGACAGCAAATAAGTGGATCAAACGAATGGCAGAAATGTTATGACCTGCCACCATCCACAATTTTAAACCCATGTGTCACAAGAAACAAAGAGGGCAGGATTTACTTAATTAGGTGACCTAATTATGAAAATGTTTAAGCCAGGAACTGTCGTTTGACCCTGCAAACTCTATCAGTTAAATACTGTGAGTGTAAGACACACATAGAAACAAGCACAATCACACCCATTCGTGCTGACCTAGACAACGCAAAGTACACATACAATCTCAAGTCCAGCAATATTGCTGGACTTGAGAATTATCAACCTCTGGAGAGTTAAAAGATCCTGGCACTAGCTTACTAACCCAATAGCAAGTATGCTTATTAATTGTCAGTGTAAATACACCCATGAGCAGGGTGCACTTATCGGTACATATTTTCCTTCTATTCAGTGATAATAGTGCACAACAAACTTGATTAATATATATATATATATATATATATATATATATATATATATATATATATATATATATATATATATATATATAACTTGCAACTCTGATAACTGTAATGCTTCCTGCTGACGACATTGAAAACTGGATGAGTACACAGGAAACGAGTTGGAAATCAAATAATGGGAGGGGGGGGGAGCACAACAAATGGGTGGGAGGGGCACAACAAATGGGTGAGAGACAAAAATATGGGATAGGTATTTAAACGACAACAACGTCGAATGTGTAGCGATGTATAATGTTTCGGAGAGACAAATAGGATGGAGACCAAGATATCAGGATAGGAGACACAAGATAGCAGGGTGGGAGACAGAAAAGAACAGGATGGGAGAGACAAGATAAAAGGATGAACGTCAAGGTATCGGCATGGGAGACACAAAACTAGATGGGAGAAGATACACGATAACGGGATGTGAGACACACGATAGCAGTATGGAAGACACGACAGAAGGAAATCAGAGATTAGAATATATGCCGTAAAAAGAAGAAGGTTAAAGGTAGAAAATGGGATCACTGAGAGACAATACACACTTAATAAGTGTGACACTTGATAAACATAGACCTGAATTGGACACACAGAGACTGAAGGAATCAGAAACACAAAAAGGGAGGGCGTGAAAACATTGAAAATGGGAGGAAAGGAAACATTGAAAATAGGAGAGAAGGTAAATATTGAAAAATAGGAGGCATGGGAAACAATGAAAATGAGAGGTAAGGGAATTACTGAAAATAGGAATATAGGGAAACACTGAATATGGAGGGGGGGATGGAAGGAAACATTGAAAGTAGTAGAGAAGTTAATCATTGAAAACTGGAAGGTAGGGGAATCACTGAAAATAGGAAGCCAGGGGAAACAAAATGAGCCAGGGAGTGGAGACTATATTTGGTTCATAAAATGCTTGCTCAATATTATTGAAAGGATTGCAGGCTTGTGGATGTTATCTTCCGAACTTTGCTTTCCATGCAGCGGCCTCCATGGGCCAGTTTGCAAGCAGACTCTCATGGGTGGAAAAAAAACGCGTGCAACACAAATCCCTGAGTTAAGAAGTGCCTCTTATTGCTTGTTTGATTGTTATTAATGAAAGTTAATTACAGCTGGTTGCCAAACTATGTTGAAAAACTGTTTGTTACACAATTTAGGAAAATAATAATAATCCACTTTTCTCTGAGTGTTTCATTAATGTTTACTGGTGATGATATAGCAATGTATAGCTCTAGAGGGACGTATATGTATATACTGTAGCTATACATGGTGGGTGGGTGTCATAGATATAGTTATGCTAGAACATTGTTGATGGTTCGTTCCGGCAGACCCAACAGGCGCAGCACTAAGAGAAATGGGCTCAGATACGGTTCCTATTTGTGGAGGATTATGAGTTATTTCTTAAATGTATTTGATACAGCTACGTGTAAATATTGACACTTTAAACCTATATTTTCATGAAAACACATTGTAAGCACACACACACACACACACACACACACACACACACACACACACACACACACACACACACACACACACACACACACACACACACACACACACACACATATGCATATATAGCAAGCCAATATGCGAACTGTTGGAGTTTCAGTTATATATACATATATGTATATAATATATATGTGTTAATTAACATATAAGTCACCTTAACATTAAATGTTATTTTTGGAATACCATACAACTAATAATTAAAGAATGACGCATAATTCTCATACTAAAAAGAGAATCAGTTACTCGGCCATTGTTTACAAGCGATCATATGTTATCATCTGAGCGCTATAACGTTACTGTGCCCGCTGGGTTAGCCTGTAGACTCTGCAATAATCTTACTTCTAAGGCATCACTGTCGGTATGCAATTGTTTGTACATTATTTTTTAGCGCGGTGTCCGTGAGTTTGCGTGACCCCGCGAAAATTTGTAATGGCAAATTATCCAAAAGGGAAAGATATGAAAATAATTTCAAGACTGCGTTATTTACCAGGATATGAACCATTGTTCTTTGTTTATCTTGTTGGCAGATCTGAAGCAGCGCCTTTTGTTATGACCTTCTGTGTGTGGTTTATATATATATATATATATATATATATATATATATATATATATATATATATATATATATATATATATATATATATATATATATATATATATATATATAATACATATTCTTCATCCTCAATTTGAATTTATTCCGTGCAAAAAAATGTAATAATTATTTTATTAGGGGAATTTTTACAAATGTGTACAGAACATTTGGAGTATGTGAGACTGACCATGTATCTATATAAAATTTTCAAGTGTTTGTGCCTTTCGATAAGCGCATCTTTCCTACCCAGCAAAGTGTGCTGATCAAAAGGAATAGAGAAGTCGAAAGAAACTTAGTTGAATCAGATTATTGTTATTGTAATAGTGAGAGGGAAAGGTATGCATATAAATATATTCCTGAAATGTTTTAAGCAATAGGATGTAATCAATTTCACGTTCTGGGCATTTGCTAAAAACGTGTGCTGACACTAGATTATAAGACGCATTATGTAAGTCAACCTGATAGCTTACTAAACATACATGTATTCTTAAAGAAACTTAATTGTATCCAGAATCCATTGTTTATCCCCTCCTGCTTTGGTCGAGGTAACACAAGATCAATGTTACCATTACCACAGCAGGAGTGGGATCCACTAATCAAATATTGTAAGTACTGGCTAAGTGCCTTCAAGTCTCCATGAATGTTCGTAAGGACATCGTATATTACTACAGCTTCCCGTAGTCTAGTGGATAACACGCGTGTCTGTTAATGCTACAAACTTGAACTGTTTTCTCCCTATTGCCTCAACATGTTCAGTGTGTGTGTGTGTAAACATACTGAGTGCTTTGGAAAAGAAAGTAGCTTCTTGCTCTCCAATCACGCCCGACACAGACAACTAGATGCAGATAAGCACTAACAAGAGATATTTAAATGATTATGAAAAGAGTTTTCCCGGGTGCAAGCAATATATATATGTCGGTCGTGTTGGGGATGCCGCTCGGAAGCTGTGACCATCAGAGCAGCGTTGTGCGCATGAGTGAGTATGAGGTATACACATGAGACAGAGATGTGATATGTATTTGCGGGTGGGCCAGAGGTGTACAGAGCTGAGATAAGGGTATACACGACCGAAACAAGGGATTTAAACAACAGAGACAGAGGTATTCACTAGTGACAGATATATATATATATATATATATATATATATATATATATATATATATATATATATATATATATATATATATATATATATATATATATATATATATATATATATGGGTTAATCAGAGTTTTACGCGAGTAAACCTAAGGCGAACACGAGTGCCAAGGATGCAAACGATCGTACTGAAACACGGGTGTTCATCATCGAATGAGACTCAGATACGTACCGGATCATCTGTCAGGAAAGATTTGCACAACAGCTTCAGTGATTTAAAGTATACTCAACTGTCAATAAATGATAGGGGCACATATAGTCTAAGTCTGGAAGTATACCCTTGCGTCTCTGAATCAAACCATAAGTTCATTTCCATCGAACAGGTTTGAAGAACAATTTTTCGGGACTAATATATATAATTATTTTCCTGCCCACTAGTTGAAGGAGAGACCAGCGAGAGTAATGTACGATACTAATTTTTTTCGACAACCTGTGATATATTTTTGGGCCAAGATTTTATCTATTGATTATTTTTTTAAGAAGCAAAATCACGTTCTTCCAAGAAACCTCCACAAGAGTTAAGGCCTCAAAAAAACAAAACAAATATAATCCGAATTTTGTCCACTTTGCTTCCGCGATAGAAGGCTAGAAATTATCACAACGCTCCCCAATGCACGTTTGATTATTCTTTATTGAATTTTCGTTCATCACAGAGTACGAAGAAGCTCCCTGAAATACTTCAAGCTTAATGTGCATCTACGAGCTAATGTTTACCAAAAAGAAGGCCTACTACAAAATCACGACATTTTTTATATATATATATATATATATTTTAAGCTGATTTTAATAGCTAGGGTCACGCGTTTGTAGCTAAAGTATGTGTGTTAATCCCCACCACGAAGTTTCTATGCATACACTTTGATTTCAATGTGTAAGTGGAGCTTAAATAAATAAGAATGTGTACATAATGGCTGGCTGAGTGCGTAATTGAGGCAAATTGAAGCAAAGATCCATTCCCTCTTCCATGTTATTTTAACTGAGTTCTACATCACCCTAAGAACATGACATAATTTGAAAGATACTTCAAGAATATATTCATAAAATGCCGAGTATATGCTTTTTTATGTAAGTTAATTTGGTAACTTTATTTATCAGAGAGGAGATTTATACGCAGTTTTAAATCTCCATAATATTTTTTTTTTGTCCAAGAGTCAATGTTTTGATAAAGACGTATTGAGCTCGTGCCAGGCGGTCCAGTTTGTTTTGTGATTACTGAAAATAATTACCAATAAAACTTTCTAAATTATGATCATTTTTATTTAATCTCCTTCTTTGTATATGTTTATTAAAATCCTATTTTATTATTGTATATTAATTTCGCTAATTGGTACTTTGTTTTTCATATTCATAGTTATTAAATGTAATTTTTCAATGTCATTTGTTATTTCTTGTATTTTTCCTCCTTATTATCAAATTAATTTCTCATTCTTTTCATCTATTTTTTCTGTTATTCTCAATCATTTTTCTTATGTCCCCTATTTACTACAGCATCGGCTGCTATATGTCACAAATTCAGTATCTGTGATCACTGACATCAGATATCACCCTTCTTGAAAAAGATTTACCGAAATGTTTAAAAAAAAACATTAGCAGATAATTAAAAATGTTTTGAACTAGTTTAATGGTTAATAAAGAAGCATTATGTGATTGATTTTTTACGAAATAGTTGTTTGTCGTCGTTTTATTAGAATATATTCTTACTAACGTTGCTGTTATTGTTTTCATTTGTTTGTTTCCCTGTTGTCATTATTAATTTTCTCCTTAATTTCTAAGCAATGCATAGAAGATTTCGGCCAAAACTATAGCTTTTCTAACAGATTTTAAAACATCGTGTAATCGAATACAAGTGCAAATTCCAGCAACTAAAAACTGTTTCAGTATCTAAGCCTCTCTGTTGCAGCTAATAATTTCCTGTTTGAAACGGTGCAATGGTAATAATTTCCTGTTTCTTAGAAACGCTGCAACACGTAACAAATTCATGTTGCTTCGAAACGCTGCAACAGGTTATAGTTTCCTGTTTCTTGGAAACGGTGCATTAGCTAATAATTTCCTGTTGCTTGAAATCTTTACAGCAGGTAATAATTTTCTGTTGTTCGGGAACGGTGCATCAAGTAAAAATTTCCCTGCTGTTAGGAAATAATTTCAAGATACTAAGAAGCGATAAAGCATTTAAAATATTTTAATGGAAAGTAAGATTTTTTTTAGTAGCTCAGAAATTATTTCTTTCGGGTCCAGACAAGTTTTAATTGGAGGATTTTTTTTTTTACTTAAGTAGTAATTTAGAAATATTCCAACACAAATTATATTTAATCATTTATTAAAAAATCTCCAAACCCAAAAAAGCAAATAGCTGTTATATATTGTAGTAAGCATAAACGTTTCAAAGTAAAAACGTATATTATTCCAATGACTGAGCAACTTTTACAAACTTACAAACGATGTAAGATTTAACAATTGTCCAAGTACTGAAGTTTTTAGTACATCAAATGTTTCAATTTGCCAAGAAAACGTATAGGAGCAACGAAACGTTCATATAATTACATTAAAAGCGTTTTATTAGCTAATAGTAAATACAAAATCCTTTCGGATTTATAAATCGTTGTATTAGCTGAAAACCGTTCCGGTAGCTTAGAAAAATTCCAGT
>NC_091151.1:46332805-46372805 GCF_040958095.1 Procambarus clarkii | reverse complement strand
GCTAGAAGAAGTAACGGGGAGGGGAAAGTTAGAAGAATCTTAAACATTAAAACGTCGGTCTACAGTCCCGTAGCGATGCTCATCTCGAATGCCAAGTCGGAATTGTTGTCCGAGAGGAACTTAAGGCGGCGACCAAATAACAACAAGTATTATAACGAAAATAAAATATACTTTAAAGAAGACTGCTGCTGAGAGCAGAGGAGGACAAGCCCACCAGCTGACAGACACATCCCCTGGTTGACAGAAACCCCCACACCGGTAGAGAAAAAAAAAACACCGACTGTCAGATGTGACCTCCAACTGATAGACTCGATCGCCATCTGTCAAATACGCCCACCAGATGATAAGCACGCCAACCGGCAGACAGATACACACCCTGGCTGACATAAACCCGTTAAAGGTTGAAATACAAGCCTGCAGGCTGAGAGACACTCCCATTGGCTGTTAGATACGCTCTCCAAGTGACAGATATGCTCACCAGTTATCAAAAACGCTTGCCGGCTGACATACACCTACCGGCTGACAGGCACGCCCTAATGCTGACACTTACTGAGCATACCTGAGGGCGTGAGCTGCTGTTATTCGAACGTGTTTCACACTGTCAATACACTCATCTTTGTTTGTATCTGACCCCTGTTATATAAAAACACTTGCGAGCTCACGAACTTTCACTTTATCTCCATTTTTTCCCGTTCACGTCTCTAGGTGAGCACGAAAGCTGAGGAATCATAACAGATAATGTTAAAGTACACGCACACATATAGTATACTCATTTATATAAATATAAAGAAGGTGCACATAATAACTCACCAATGTTGGTAGGTTAACAGGAAACATTTTTTTTTTTACACAGATTGGTTAGAAAGACAACTTGAAGGCAACAGTCGGTAAATGACGATAAATTTTAGTAAGTTACTACAGGACATGAAGGTGGCTGGTTCAAAAGGCTCCTCCTATGAACACCCACTGGAAGATTACTCACTAAAATATCTTAGGAAAGCAAAAGAAAACTAGATGGAACGTCCTGTAAAGATGGTAAGTAGATTTTTGTTAGAATGCCAGAGGATTTCAAGCTTACAGTACATTCAAAAACCATCTACCACCCTTAATATTAATACTTTTGTATTATATTTTATATATATATATATATATATATATATATATATATATATATATATGTGTGTGTGTGTGTGTGTGTGTGTGTGTGTGTGTGTGTGTGTGTGTGTGTGTGTGTGTGTGTGTGTGTGTGTGTGTGTGTGTGTGTGTGTGTGTGTGTGTGTGTGTGTGTGTGAAAGTGTGAAAGTGTGGGTGTGGGAATCGATATATCCTTTTTAAACCTAATTACAGGGAAGACAAAAGACGGGCCACAGCACCCAACGAATACCTCGTCCAGAGGAGAGACAATCAATAGTTTCACAGAGTAACCCTTTTCTCTAACTGTGATTGGTAAGAGCGCCGATGGAGATTTGCATAACATTCCATTTCAGTATTCTGTCAGATACGTAAACACAGCATCGCGAAATCCTAATGAATTATCTATCTAATCTTTATCATGAGCGAATTCAGGTTATTTTTACCTATGTACGATGTGTTTTAGCAAGAAAACTTGTTTGCTTATACAATTGTTGATATAAAAGTTACTCTGTATTGCCCGAATCTATGAAAACACTTATGGAGATGGCTTTTCTAAGAATAATTGTGACTGTTTTTACATAAAACTGCACTCGTTCGTGTTTCCTGATCAGATCTACACTAAAATGCCATAGAAATTTGAATAAAAAAAAGATTCACGAAGGGAAAATGTGGGAGGGATGGTGTGATGGCGAAGGAGTCGAAGATAATGAGGGAGCTGAAAACAAAACTCGAGAAATAGAGTAGTGAAGAAGATGAAGAAGGATGAAGAGAGAAGAATGAGAAAGAGGGGGGGGAAGAGATGGAGAACAGTAGTGAGACATAATGGAGGAAGGCTGAGGAAATGGGAAGAATATTAAAATGTGACAAAAGGTGGAAGATTAAAGGCGAGAGAAATAAAGAAATGAAAAATAAAAAAGGAGGACGAGCAGGTGAAGTATAGAGCGTGAGGAATTATTTACATAATAAAGTGATCAAATAAGGGAAGAGAACTATTTTTAAATGCATTCTGTACCGTTATGTACAATAAATCTGTTTACTTTGGCATTGAAAATGAACATTTCCACAATAATATTTATGATTTAATTAAAACCATTTAGTTGATACATTCATTTATTCGAACAACCTCTCTTCTTCTCTCACTCAGGCATATAATAAGAAGATTTGAGCAACAGAGATAAGATGAAGAATAACCATGTATATCAACGTCATTTTCACACTTTGAAAATAAGAGTTCATGTATAATCAGAAAGTGTTTGAGGCTTCTTGAAATGGAGTGCATAGAAGCATGTAGACAGTATCATTTTAGAATCATCAGGATCACAGAAGTGTGACCTAGTATGCTATACCACCTGAAGTCTCCATGGAGAGGCTATTTGTTTCGTAGAGCCTCCTGGCAGACTAGATGCCCCTGGAGCTGTTTAACAGACTGAAAGTATCCTAGGGGCCACGAAGTAGATCTAATGACGCATGGTGCCACCTAGCAAACTAGATGCATTCTGGAGTCTCCTAGGAGACTGGATGCCTCCAGGAGCCAGCTAGCAAACTAGATAACTTTTAGAACCATCTTGAATGCTGTTTACCTCCTAGAGCCATCTAGCAGGCTAGATGCCTCATAGAGTCACTTAGTAAACTAGATGTCTATTGCAACACCTAGCAGACTAAGTGCTTTAAGGAGTCACCTAGCAGGCTCGATGCCTCAAGAAATCTCGTTACAACCTATTAATTAACTTTCACTAACAATCAGTTACCTTTTTAGTGTGTCCATCAGTTTCCCTTCTATTTACTGTATTTGTGTTAGTGAACCAAGAGAATATACAGTAAAACAAACTTGGAGTCACACGACAACGTTGGTGCTACTTGGAGTAACCTAACAGTCATGATATCACAGCGTTACCTAGTCGTCACATCACCAGCTGCTGTTACCAACCATAATGTCACTTAATTAAGCATAGACTGGTAATACCATTTAATGTCACCTGACGTAATCTATTTTCATCACATTGTTAGATGTTATTTGGCTCTCTAGAGCACATTTGGTACCATTTTGCAACAATTGGACATATGGGCACCATTTTGCAGCTGTTTTGAAAAAATACGATTTTGATGTTTATTGCCAGAAGAATAACTTTTTACCGGATGTTATTGTCTTGTAACCTAATATCCATGTTATTTCACAATACCTGAGCTATTACTTAGCGTTACAGTTATATTGGCACTATATTATGCTGAGTGTAATTCAAATGAAACGAGGAAGCATCAAGTGTAATAGGATTGGGTTTCACCAAAGAACGTAATTGAGTATCGGTGTCACCTATCAACATATATATTTATATCTCTACCTGTTTCCAGGTGACACATATGAGCCTATATGGTACTGTTACAAAGGATCTTGTGTATCACTTAGTATTACGTAGTCAATATGTCATTGGGTGTCACCTAGGAGCATATATATCACTTGGTGTCGACTATATTTCTTTATGTTAAATAATGTCATCTAGACATGGCCTGTCCACGTGAAACACCACACTAATATTAGGTTGATATTTTACCTATGAGTTGACTGTTTCTGAGCGTTTTAACCTTTTCTTTAAACACGAAGCCTTGCTATGTTACCTGATGCAATTACAGCGATACCTCGTCATGCTTCCCGTTCATCATACGAATATACTCAGCCAAGTAACCCCGTTGGTTCTTCACCGATATCTAACCAAGTAACTAATTGATGCTGCAGCGATTCACAGCCCAGTAACACGTCGATTATACGGCGACACGCAGCCCTTTTACCCATTACCCGTACTTTGATACTCATCATTGACAACCGTGACAATATGCTTAAAATGAACAACAAATCGTGTTGCTCAGCCCATCGACAAGTACAAACACGCGTTATTTCTGGAATCAGCGATGAAGAAAATTTCAAAATAACAAGGCTGACAAAATATAATTCACCTTCTACCACTCCGGCACTTCGGTGCTCGACTCGAATCATTTAATAAATTCGCAAAACAGGGGCTTGAGCTCAGGGGTATGTACCAATATATGTATGAATGTAAGTGAGTGTATTTATGCATTTATATGTATTTTTGTGTATTTTTTTTAATATTTTTACTATAAACTTACAACATGTATACCAAGATTTGGAATGAATATCCTTTCTAGATCATCGACAAAGATATTCATATAAGCTTGGTTTTACACACACACACACACACACACACACACGCACACACACGCACACACACACACGCACACACACACACACACACACACACACACACACACACACACACACACACACACACACACACACACACACACACACACACACACACACACACACACACATAAAGAGCCAGAGCTCAACCCCCCCACAAGTACAACTAGGTGAGTACACTCATACACACCGACATACACACAAACACACACTTACTCGGCATATCTTAGAACAAATTAAGCATTAAGAATAAGAGGCATGCATTTTGTGCGTTGGGATACAGCCCAAGAAAGGCAAATGGAATATACAGGAGACGGTGTACTAACTGTCTCTAAGGTCATTCGAGTCTTGCATTTAGACAGTTGAACGATTCTCATGTATTCTAAACAAGACAGTTAGAATTCACCTAATCCACCTATTTCTTAATTGAAAGGAGCATTATAGAAATAGATCATAAACCATTCTTTAAATCCGATACATCAAGGAAGCATAAAACGTACTCTAGTTTTGTAGTTTATATGGAGAGGCAACCCGCATGGCTACAGAAGAAGGACGTCATGAAATCTATACGAAAAAGCTTAAAAAATCCATCAATGGGACCTAAGAAATCCATATACAAGTGTCACATAAAATAAGGTGTGTTCAATGAATAAAAGTTGTCACGACTAAGAGAACTTTAGATAAAAAAAGGTACAATAATAAACTTGAGAGAGACGAGAAGTGATGCTGTTTGACACTAGAGCGAGTGGTGAAGCTGTGTGACACTAGAGCGAGTGATGATGCTGTGTGACACTAGAGCGAGTGAGGACCTGGCAAACACTGAACAGAGTGATGATGTTTTGAAACAAGAGGGTGAATAATGAAACTGAGTAACACTAGGAAGAGGCAGGAATGAAACCGAGTAACACTAGGGAGAGGGAGTAATGATAGTGTGAAACATATGACGTAGAGGAGAAATAATGTTTTGGAATACGTGATGAAAATAAATAATAGGATAAAAAGTATTTTATCCATTAGTGTTAGTTAGTATCCAATGTCATTTTGCATGGGGGAAGACATAACCATTATATTTATAGCAATAATGATGTGAAGCACGTGCAGAAGAGAAGCAATGATGTTCCGGGAACACGCAAAGGAGAGGAGAAGTGTGGAGCTTAAGGAGTGACCGTGACGATGAGATTGAGCTGCTCTTAGTAGTGGCCCTGAAGACTGAGTGACGTTATTGACAGGAGAGAAATGATAGCGGTGAGCCACAGTACACGAGGAACACTGTTGAAATCTTGAAAGTGAGAGGAAAAGTGTAGTTCTAATTGAAATTACGCGGAGGCAGGAGATGCAAGGCAATGACCGATGAGAAACAGAATAGCTTCACGTGTAAGAATGTCCAGAATGGCTTCTGGACTTCGACACTGTTAGCTGAAGATTATAGGAAAATGACAGGAAATGAACGGCTATCAAAGGTGAATAACGGGAAAGATATAACGACAAATCAGCACTAAGGAATAACTAATAACAGGAAAGGAATATATTAGAGATGAGTAAAATACAAATTGAGAGAATGAGAAGGAGAAGAAGAAGAAGAAGAGGAAGAAGAACAAGAACAAGAACAAGAAACAGATCTCTCACAGAGGAACAAAACTCTGTCTTAGGCCATAAGCCGTAGTACATAAAAAAATATACATTCATGAACGCGTTTTGAATATTCTGGAGGAGCTTGTAAGGAAAAAAGGGAGGATGCTCGGAGGCTGAGAAACATACTCGCCATGGCAACGAGGCGACCAGATAGTCATCTCCAAAAGGCATCATGTTGAGTTTGATCCTGTCTCCTTATCACACAATTAAGGTTCTAACACTACTCACCATGCGATATAAATCAAAAGTATCATGGTTATAACTACCCTTCAAAATAAATATATTCGAATTGGAACCTCTAAAATTCTCTTTAGCTTTATTCTTTGACAAAACATCATTCTTTCACAAACATTATTCTTTAACAAATGTCATCCCTTGACACACATTATTCTTTGTCAAACAATATAATTAATAAATTGAATTCATTGACTGATGTTATTCTCTCATACTCATTACATTTCGACAAAAATGCTCACTTTGCAAACACTTCAAAAAAATTATAATTTAAGCAAATTATTATGACAAAGACATCTTCCTTGGATTAACATATTCCATTATGTTTATCCAAGGAATGAAAATGTTTTAATGTTAATGTATCCTCTCATTAATGTTAATTTGTATCCTTTAATTAATGGTAATGAAAGGATACAAATACTATCCTTCCATTTACATTATTAATTGACTAATGTTATCCTCTGGTAAACATTAACTTTTGGACATTGTTTATTGATAAATAATATCCTTTGTAAATCCTAATTTTATGATGAATGTTATCCTTTGACAAACATTGTAATGGAAATAATACAAATCTATACAAATAATACAATACAGTTTTATGAATTAAAACTGTAACAACTGTAAAGCATTCCATAACCATGCTGATTAAAGATGTTGTCCTTCGAATGATGTAATTCAAAATACAGTTTTTTTCTAGAATACAAATGATTATTGTTTTGTATTATAATTTTCATGACAGTTTGGATTAGGCTAGGATGAGTTAATGTGTTTTGGTTCTGCTGGTAATGATTTCAATTGTAGTACTTGGGTGAAGCCATTAGAGAAGTGATTCATGTGT
This sequence comes from Procambarus clarkii, assembly GCF_040958095.1. Taxonomy (NCBI): domain Eukaryota; kingdom Metazoa; phylum Arthropoda; class Malacostraca; order Decapoda; family Cambaridae; genus Procambarus; species Procambarus clarkii. The sequence goes on along the minus strand of NC_091151.1, from coordinate 46,365,750 downwards.
GTATAGCATTTTATAAATTAGCGTAATAAAACGTACGTTGTTTGGATGAGCCTAAGGAATTTATGCAAATTCAATATACTTTAGTATTATGATATAAACCAGAATGTATTATTTTGTATAATTTTGACTATACATATACCTCAAGCGATTTTATTCATCAAATAAATTTTGACTGTATTTAGAATTTGTTCTATAATAGGCATTTTGTATTGCGTTAATATATTTAGAGAAGTAACTTCGAGAGATAAAGCTTCTTATAATTTATTAGTGTTTAATATCGAGGAACATATCTAGCTCTTGAATATGATAGTTTAGAAGTTGTTATTTATTTAAGGAATTTATTTTAACAAAACAAAACATTTTAACAAAACTCTCATATCCATATGTCTGATTAATTGATTAATATTTATCATTTTAAGCAAATACATGAACCTCAAGCACTTAATAATCTCTCCTCATTTACTTGTAAAATGTAATTAACTAAATCTTAACTAAGCTTTACATGTTTCTTGTACCAATGTAATTTGAACTCATGATATTGTTTATTTTTTACTTTTTAATGAAAACCACAAAATATTCAATTATATATAATCCTAATCTAATTACGTCAACTGTCTCTCACCATCTTCTGCAACGTGGAATCATTCTTATGACCTGTCATCAACGATAGCATACTGTCTTATCATCCCCAGAGACATCATTCTTAGGTGTAAATCTCCAATGAAATGATTCTGTTATCTTTGATACATTTGCCAGTGGTATTATTCTCTTATGCCTTTCTTTATTAATTACATTATGTGTCATCATTTTCTGTATTTCTATCTAAAACTATCATATCTCTTACTTTATTTTATGGAGTCGTATCCAAGTGATATAATATTTTTAGTTAACCTTATTGATGCACATTGCTAAGCTGACAATCATATCATTAAGGAATGTTATAAATAAAGAAAATTTAATTGATAATTCTGCAGCTATACACCTTGATGTCAGTAAAGTAAATTGCTGCCAGCAGAAACATTCCCAGGGTACCTAATTCCTAGGAACAATTCCTTCTGTGACATTATTTCCAAGTTAAATAGTTTTTTATTGTTTTATTCTTTAAGAATATCATCCTCAGTGGCATAATTCTCAAGGGAACATTATTCTTAGTGGCACCATTCTTAAGAAAAAGAAAGTCATAGTAATAATATTACGAGTCCACCTAATAATGCTAAAAGGTTGTGTCCTTACATCTCATTATACACAAAGAATCGTGATTGTCGTACACAAGTGTTTGGCAACCAGAAAACACACAAATGGTATTTATTAACAAACATTTAAGCTATATCTACCGAAATATTCCGAAACACATGTTTGCTTCAAAGTTCAAGAGAAACACTCGCAATTTTTTTTCTTAAAGATGCAAGGCAGAAAGAATGATATTTAGGTCCGGTTTGTTAGGAGAAAATCAGTAGTTATTTTACAATACAGGTTTAAGATACCTTTTGGAAAATCCACAATGGATGATTTAAACAAAATACTACTTCTAACGAGAAATAGTGAAAATAAATCTACACTCAGTTCCCTCTAAAAAAAATAGTAAGTAGCATTGTATGTGTAGTGGGCACATGTGCCCTCGCTGGGGGCCTAGTCCATAACAAAAATATCCATATGTCATAGCTAAGCAGCATTCAGAAAATGCATTAAATCGACATCGTAAAAAAGAAGGCAATGTCAGTAGGTCACTATGAGAGAAAACAAATTATTTTTCTCTCTCTTCTAAACACACAGATTAAAGACAAGACATCGTCCTAGTTATCACTACACACAACCATACGTGTTGAATGACTGAAAGGAGAAAGACGGTAATAACATCTCTTGGCTCGAGTCTCAAGCTCGCATTGGTTGCGGGATTCAGTTTATCCCTTGATACGATCAGTAATTTATATTCTGAAGATTCCACTTCAGGTCTCTCCAGGAGGCAGCAGACAAGCAAGGACTGACTGGCGCGCCACTGTAAGTGTGTTTGTTTGCAGGTCCTGATTGGAGCGCCCCTCCCCCTCCATCTGTGTTTGCTTGCAGGTCCTGATTGGCGCGCCACCTCGACTGTGTTTGTTTGCGAGTCACCATTAAAGAAGTCTGTGTTTCATGTTTGGTGTGTATGGTGAGGGGGAAGATGCCTCGCTGATTCGCCAGACTATTTCGACTCTTTGTTGACCTGAATCACAGCGCTTGTGTAAGGTTTGCTGATGATAAAACCTTTGCTGATTTGCCAGTGATTTGAGACAATAGCGAACCTTGACAACTCACCGAAACCTTGACGACTCATCGAGGCCCTAACGACTCACTAAAGCCTTGACGACTCATCAAGCCTTGACAGCACACCAAAGCCCTGTCGACTCACCAAATACCCTGAAGAGTTACCAAAGCCTTGACGATTTGTCAAAGCCATGACGAGTCACTAAAGCCTTAACGACCCAGCCAATCCCATGAGTACTCATTAAAGCCCTAACGACTCATCGAAGCCCTGTCGACTCACAAGAACCTTGACAACTCGCCATATGTCTTAAACCAGAGAGCTTGCACGAAGCCCAACCACACTGTCACCATTAGACTGCAATAACAACCTCATTGAGTAATGCCTGATTCGCATTTTATCTGTAAAAACATCTATTAATTTTCACTTTAACACTTTTCTTAATAACCTCAGCATGTTTGGTCTGTTTTAACTGAAAACATTTTATCACTTCGAGGTATAAAAACGTTCTCGCTAGAGATGCAGTAGTGATAGTTAAATGTATTTTTATTATACCATACAATATTTAACCTGGATGTAGCAAGCACGCTTTTGGTAAAATTCCATATATCACTTGGCAGGTTTGTGACACCTGTGTGTGTGTATGTGTGTGACAGGTATGTGACATTTGTGTGTGTGGGAAAGGTGTGTGACAATTCAAGCGTTACTCAAGGCCTGTGAGGGTTGAACCTCTTGAAGGTTATAATATTTCTATAATGGTATATTTGGTTTTCTCTTCTTGTGTTGCTTGCGCAGAGTCGTGTGTGATTTGTTCGTTTTCTATTTGCCAGAGGAAGCCTTCTGCGTGTGTAAAGGCGTTACATAAGTAGAAAATTAGCTCAAATGAAGGCCCCTCTGTCTTTGATTAAGTTTGTCTTTTAATGGTATTACATTTTCTTGTTAGATCATATTTGAGTAGAAAGTTTTGTATATATATATGATTGTCCCCTTCAGCACATTTTTCATTTCAAATTATTATATATGCCTAGTTTCCAGAGATGTCCGCCCTCCCTCCCATCCTTCCCATCACGCTGCCCCAAGTTGCCCCTCAACCTACCCAAGGGTTTGACGTAGCCAAGTTAGGTGTGGCCAAAACTTAGCAATGACCTAAGTTGACAGATACAGATCTTAGGTAGGCCATGAGCATGGCCATGATCTAATTGGAAGTGGTCATCACGTAAGCAGGCGTATCCAACGTCTAATTTGGCGGGATCATGACGTAGACATGAGTGGCCAAAGCTGAGGCAAGCATTGGGATGAGTCTATAGTTGGAGGAGTGTGGCGTTCCTGACCACTAGCGTACACTGTCCCCTGAATCTGAGTCGACCCTCACGACGCTACTGACGGGTAGAAGCCGATACCAACCATTCAAGGACTGTTCCCCCCGCTCCAGCTTGCTCAGACTGATCTCCGCTACTCCAATGCCGATGTTGTGCTCGAAGCCCCTCTGTCGTTCCCACACCATGACCAAGAGGGTGCGACCGAGGGCGTCGTGGGCGGCGTAGCGCAGCTTCTGGTGGTACCTCGGCTCGCGTGAGTGACGCGTCACTTTCGTCTTGCGTTTCTGCAAGCGACGATCACCTTCTTTCAAGTATGTCTTCACGTAGGTGTCTGCAGGAAGAGACCGAGAGAGTAATGATGAGATCGTGGGTGAAGTGAGGAGATCATGAGTGTCGAGAAGACCGTGAGTGTTCTGAAGAGACAGTGAATGTGATGAGGAGATAAGGAGTGTGGTAATTTTAAGAATATTCTTTTAGTAACCGGAAAGGGGGACTATGTGTTAGATTATCTCATATATATACGATAACACACGGATGAATAAAATTTGTATTGAGTTACATCAATAAAAATGATTGGGGGAAAAATAAAGAGGAGAGGATGAGTCAATGGGCTTTCCCCCATTCACTCTCTTTTCCCCCTCTCCCCCCATATATATATATATATATATATATATATATATATATATATATATATATATATATATATATGTGTATAGTTAAATTTATTCAGATTCCGTTTTTATTCAGAGTTTCTTAGTGGCTGTTAGCTATATTGTACAACGTGACCATTTTCTATGTGTTTGCCTGCGTTTTCTGTGATTCATAATTGGGTACACGAATTTGAAATGAACACTACTTTAAGGAAAGTATTTGTTGTATTTTTTACCGCCAGTTTATACTATTAAAAATTATAGCTAGCTGCTGTATTGGCGTGTAATTTTTATATATAAGCACAGGCATGTGATAGACAATTGCAGCAATTGACTAGGAAATGAGCTGTAATTTTACCTTCATATGAGCATAAATGTGAACTTGGCAAATGTAATGTGAGCTATCATAGAACCCCGCTCTATATTTTGTAGTCTATTAAATGTGCGATACCTTTCAAGGTTACGCAAATTTAACATCAAATCACCAGAGTTTAACTGATTCATTAAATAGATATATTGAGGATCACTGAACATTTTCTTCCAGACATTCGGGGTTCCATGAAACATATTGTCAGAACCATCTCCATAAAACGGTTATGTAATCCTGTTAATGACTCACTGATCATGCCTTTCCCATTCTCCTAAAGTTAAAGCAAATATATTGTCAGTCGCTGATCAACAGAAGGGGTCAACAAATCTTGATAAAGGGTAACTAAGTATGTCCTTCCAAGGCTCCAAGAACTATCCTGCTAGGAACCTGATCAATATATGTTTTGTAGATCTATGAACCCACCTGGCTCCTGACCCGATGCGGCTGTGGGGAGTCCCCTGGCGCAGCTGACTTCGACCTCCAATTGGCCCTTGGTCAGCGTAAGTTCCAGGTGGATCTCCCCGAGCGTGAAGTCATCTGTGAAGGAAGTGAAGTTAACCGGTGTCGGAGAGGTGGTCGTGGGAGAGAGAAGGGAATCGGTGTATTAGAGACAATGGTGAGAGAAGGGAAGCGGTGAGTGGGAGAGACAGGTGCCGATGGGAGGCTTTATCATAAACACTCTGCTAGTGTTTATGATAAAGACGGAAGTTAACAAACGATGATGTTAATGTACTTGAATTCCGATGTGTAAAGGAGATAGTTAAATAAGTTAAAAGAGATATATAGAACCGTGGAAAAAGTCTAATTGTCACCTAAAGTGCGCTAAAATAGTGGAAATAAATACCAAGAAAAAGAGGAGAGAAGGTTCTCTCTCAGGAACTCTCTCCTGAAAGTAATTCAGGAACTAACCAGAGTGGGAAAAAAGAAGCATAAACAATTTAGCAGGCTTTGGAGGGAAGCTAAGAGAAAGAGAGAGATTGTTTGGAGAACTGTGTAATCAATTCAGGCTAAAGATGGCCATATTTACACAGAGTTGAAGACAACAACTTGATAGACAGCATAAAGGAATTGCCGAGACGATTTCAGGTGCAGGGAAGAAATTAAGGAACCTTAAGCTGTTTAATGCGTTGTTGGGATTCAAAGAATGTGAAGGAATTATTTTTTTATTGCGCTGGTATATTAAAAAGAAACTAGAGGGGTTTTGTTATAGTGACTAGATAAGTCTAGGGAAGCTAAAGATAATAATTTAAAGACGATGTGTGATATGAAATCATTTCAGGCGATATTCTAGGTCAAAAATAATTAGGACGTAAGTGGTCTGAGGCTGACAGTCAGAGGTGCCAGGATATGGCAAGGGGATGTAAGAATGAGATATCTGAATGTGAAATTATTTTTAAGGAATTAATAACGGTAATATTTTAGATCTTGGGATACAATATATCCAAGATATGTTATGCACTTTCCTGAAGAATGATTGTTAGGTTTAGAAATAAAAAAAAACAATATTTTTAAGCAAATTTCAGGAGTATTTATATTGAAGATTAACATGAAGAAATAATTGAGCTATGATAAAAAGTTGAGGGAAATCCTGGTAATTGTTTTTAAGTTTCTGGCACTAGCCTAAGTAATCTGAAATAATTTTGATAAATTAAGAATTATCAAACGAATCTGTATGATTGTTATCTGGTATAAGACAACGTTAGGAGTTCAGGATTAGGCAAAAGAATTTAAACTATGGCTTAAAATAGAAGAAAGAATTCATAATGTTAAGATTTTGGTCACAAACACATCAAAGCTCATAAAAATGCCTTAAATATTATGTTAAAATTACGTCATGCCAATTTGGTTTTTACATTGATGATATGTATAAGAAAAATAATTATCTACAAGTATTAAATAAATATATTCCATCGTTGTCTATCTCTCTAGTTCTAAGACTCTAAAACAATCTATCTAGATCTGCTTAAAGCATTATATATATATATATATATATATATATATATATATATATATATATATATATATATATATATATATATATATATATATATATATTTATATATATATATATATATATATATATATATATATACATATATATATATATTTATATATATATATATATATATATATATATATATATTTATATATATATATATATATATATATATATATATATATATATATATATATATATATATATATATATATATATATATATATATATTTATATATACACACACACACATCTCAGAAATATCACGATTGTGTCCCATTTCTCAAAAAAAGACACAATGAGCCGACACTACAAAAAATACCAACAAAAATATCTGACAGGACAACATTGCATCACGATAGAACTTGGGGAGGGGTTTAAGGAGTCTAAGTAAAACAGTCATCCTATTATGAATTGGATGCTTGGAGAAGGACACAGAGAAACGAAGCAACAACTCTGTAGTCTGCTGAAATTCAACTTTACCTTTCAGTTCATTTGGGAGCTGTTTTTGAAGACAGGACAATGTAACAATTTAACAATCTAATTGCAAGTATAAGGTGGTTATAGCTAAATGCATATAGATAAATATGTGAATGATAAATCTAAGTATAAATTACAGTGCAGTGCAAAGTCGTAATAATTAAAAATAAAATTGCAATGAAGGTGCATAGGAACGGAAAGCTATTAATATGTAAGTAAATTACGTGTTCTAATATAAAGGAAAGTGCTTTAAGAATAGCTAATAATAACAGAAAATATTTGTAAATACTTACAGGAATTAACTTTCTAGTGCGTAGCAAAACAGTGATCTACATTACATTAGCTGTCATAAGCCATTAAGAGCAGTGTATATTAAAGCTCTCATCTAAGTGAAGTAGCTTACAGTATTTATATAGGAGGGAAGGGATCTCTCAAAACATAATATGTGAGAAAACAGTACTCCTGCATTATACAGTGTTACTGCCTACAGTATTAATTTAATTGTCTCGAAACTCGAATGAACACACCTTAAGTCCGATATCTAGGTGAAAATTGTTTTAAGATACTGTCAGATATCTTAGAATAATGAATAATGCAAGACTTAAGAGTAGAGAAAATCAGAGAATATAGCTGGTAATTGTCATAAAAAACAACTGCAGAGCAGTTTATTCAGGGAAAGATTAGTGTTGCTTAAGGAAGTACAGCAATGCAAGAATACATATATATATATATATATATATATATATATATATATATATATATATATATATATATATATATATATATATATATATATATATATATATATATATATGATGGATTTTTTTGTACTGTTTTAGATAAAGAGGGAAACAGTATCGTAAAACCAGTCTTTAATTACTGTAAACTATTGAAATAATTTCCAGTAAAAATTTAATATCTCGGTAAGTACTTAGGTTTAAACTATTGAACAGCTGTTGATATAAGATCCAGAGCTGTCATCCTTCAGCGTAATTACTCACACTGTAACCACCTAGAAGCACCTTTTATATGCCTATAATAATAGTCTTCCAAGCTGTCAATTTCCAAAGCTGTTTGCACCCTGAAGCTGTCAAATATAATAGCTTCCGATGCCCGCAAAATGATACTACTGAAAGCTTTCAATATCAGTAAGTTGTTATTGCTGAAAGTTGTCAGTACCCAAAGCTCTTTAAGTGCCTAAAGTTGCTGTAAGTTCTCAAAACATGTTGTCAATATATAATAAGTTGTATATATATATATATATATATGTATATATATATATATATATATATATATATATATATATATATATATTTATATATATATATATATATATATATATATATATATATATATATATATATATATATATATATATATATATCAGTTGTAAGTACCTAAAACAGCAAGTAATGCCCCAAGCTGGCGTCAGCACTCAAAATTCCTGTCATTACCCACAGTTGATGCCATACCCAATGCTGTTTTAGTACCCAGAACTGTTGTCAGGACACATAGCTGCTATCAGTATCCCCAACTGATCTCTGTACGCACAGCTGCTCTCAATGTCATATAATTTTCAGTACATGAAGCTGCTAGTACCCACAGCTACCAGTGACAACTGTTACTATTTCCCACAACGTACCATATTCATAATAAATAGTACACAAATCTCCCAGTACCCAATTCCAAAAATTGGGTACTCATAACTACAAATACCAATTGCTGTTGGTACCCTAAACTGCTAGTTACAACATCTAGAAGCCTTATAATTTCGTTATCACAATTACCACTAACCTAAATCCGTACCTAAAGATACCAGCAGCTAAAATGAATAATTTGTATTCAGTACCGACCAGTTTCCACTGATATCAGTAATAAAGTCTGCCAGTTTCCATTGCTACCTGTATCTTCAGTTATCAGTAGTTAATGGTACAAATATCCAAAGAACCGACTGTCTTCAGCCTCTAGAACATAGTGAAATAACTTCAATAAAGGCATTACTTAATAAAGCGAAAACATTTCTTCTTATTTCCATCCCAGGTTTCAATGTTCTAAGAACTAATAGGCACAGTACGTTAACCATCAAGATTCTAACAGTGTTCCTTAGAATTTTAAATGCTAACACCCAGAGAACTTTAGAGTTTCAAAGTTTACCATGTTAAAAGCGAGACTATTTTAGAGCTTGAGCTTAAAATATTGACAGTCACACTACTTCAGAACTTCAAATACTGACAGCTACAGTATTTTCACGAGTGAAGCGATATGGAAAAAAATACTGAAGACTGTATCCGCGTGCTGTAATTGGGAAAAAGCACATACACACCCGCCATGCAAAAGCACCGAATGTTTCCCTAGCGAAGCGCATATCAATATTTGCAAACTGCCCATTAAACAAGCAGTTATGGAAATTTGGTGGTTAACTGTTTGACTGAACTTTCTAGTTGAAATACAGACCCATTTTATTTTTTTATTACTAATGTTTGTATTGGTGTATTCAACTGTTCTATAAATAAGGAATAATTAATAAATTGTTAAAAAAGATACACACATGGGGAGTTATTGTCATACTTAAGTCAAGAACAATGCATGCTGGCAAATAAATTTATAATTATATAATTTGAAGAAATAGACTTATTTACGTCTTTAAATTTGCAAGAGTATGCGTATATTTGTCTATTTACAAAAATAAGTGCAACTATTTACTAAGACTTCGCAAGTATAGATTCAAGTGCTTTATTTAAAGGCACAGTGAGACCTCTCTCACTGCTCAATACACGGGAACAATTGTTATTTACAGAGACAGAAAGCCAAATTTTCATCTCATAAAAAACGATAAAAGTCTAAATAATAGTTACCTTTTTGTTACTGCCCTCGAGTTATGTACAAGAGATTCAGTGGTCTGCTGTTATAATATTAACAGGGATAGTTCGTATAGAAGGTGAAAAAATAGTGAGTTAGAAAGATTTAGGAAAGGGATAGAGAGAGAGAGAGAGAGAGCTAGAGAGAGGGAAGACAAACAGCACTACTGACCTGTTAAAATCTCCCTATAGCCCCTGGGAACGACCTGACTTGGCCCCAGGTCGGCGGAGGACACGTCTCCGCTACCGCTGTTTCACCACACGGCGGTGGCAGAAGTGGTGGCGGAAGAGGGAGGTGGTGGTGGTGGTGGTGGTGGCATGGTAATGATGTTGGTAGCAGACGTTTTGATAGTAAGAAAAGGTGGGGATTTCAGGATAGGAAGCATGGTGTCGACCGGATTGGTGTTGTTGTCCGGTAGTTGAGTGGTGGCAGGAGTGATGAAGATAGAAGTTGTTATGGTTTTGAGGATAGTGTGATGGTTTCAGGAGATGACAGGAGCCGAGGGGGAGACAGTTGGTGGCGTAGATGCGAGGGAAAATTAGTGAATGAGGAAGAGAATAGCCACAGAATGTCGAAAAAAATAACGAGATAAGCAACAGAAGATGATCAAGAAAACGCCAATAAACAGGAAAAAGCAAAACACCATATATAGTGAAGAACACAAACACAGGCGTAAGAAAGAAACACAGAAATTACAAAAGTGAGAGCACGCACGAGAGAGAGATTTAAAAGAAAGAGAGAAAAAGTACGAAAGGAGAATGATTTGGGAGATGTGTACGGGTGGCGGAGAGGCAGGCGGCGCAGTAGCAGTTGACACCACAAGGCACGACAGACACGCACAGCCGTCGGAGGAGGGGGATCACGAACGGAGGAAGAGGGGGTTGGGTGGGGGGAGGGAAGGGGAGAAAATTGTAATTTAAGAAAGAGTGAAAAACAGAGAAAACAAATTACAGAAAAGCAAACATATCGTGCTGTTTCTGGCAACTTTACTGCAATGTAAAGATCATCAGTTGTTTCACACATGAACTCAATGCAAAGTAAAGTTCTGATACACAACATTAACAGTGATAGTAAGACTACGATGACAGAACGATCACTAAACGTTACTGGTGGTGGTGATAATGATGGTGGTGGCGGTGGTGGTGATGGTGGTGGTGAGGGAACGGGCTGTGGTGATGGTGGTGGTGGAGGTAATTGTGGTGTTTACATAAAAGTGCTTAACTAACAGGAATTAAAGAAGGTGAGGTTTTGATTATATCCCACCTACTAACCTTGCTGTACCCAAGGTGTTTGATCTTAATTTTTGTGACATTAAAGTTCTTTGTTAATTCTGCCCTTAAAAGTGTGGATGGAGATGGCTTTCAAGACTACTTCTTTCAGTACATTGCACTTGTTGACTGCCTCTACAGGAAATTAACATTTCCATTTTTTTCCTTTCCGCATTTGAGTTTCCGACTCCCACCTGTGTCCTGATGTCTAGCTTTCTCTCAACTCTAAGATGGGGTCATTTCCATCAGTATCTTGTATGTAGTGATCAAAAATTCTCATATACTCTCCTTCTTGTTCTTCTCACTTGTTGGGTTATGATATTTAGATCTCGTATCCTGTGCCAATAGCTCAGCCATCTTAGCTCTGGTTTAAATCATGTTATATTTCTTTCCACTTTTCTAGTTCCAGGCTGTTACTGCATATTCTTGGATTGGCCTTACGAAGGCAGTTTAGGCTGTCTTGTAATATTATTTGCTATCTTTTCATCTGCCATCTTATTGTTTGTCAGCTGGTGTTATCCTGCATATATGAGCCTTTTGTGTCGTAATAACATCGACTCTTACAACCTTTTTCTATTTTTGATTTATGTAATTGCTTACACCTTATGGAGTTCATTCCTCCAGGTCACCTTTCTTACTTTCCCATCTTTCTTCCCACTCCATGAGTTGGTCAAGGTCTTTCTGTAGTTATTTGCAGGCCGCATCAGTTATTATATAGTTATTTGCAGGCCGCATCAGTTATTACTCATTGGCGTTAATCATCTTCGATCATTGACATTAATGACCTAAATCTATTGTGTAGAAAAATAGTATAAATAGGGATCGGCAATGGTCTTCGGATCGAGCCTTTTGGGGCCTCATCTTAAGTTCTTTCAGTTCAACTTCTGACTGAATGTGATGATTTGTTTTCGCAAAGTACTTCTTACACCCAATTCATTGTTTTAAAGTTATTCTAGCTTGTCTCTATTGCGTACACCAAATTAATGTTAGTGTAGATAGTGGTGATAGTGGTGATGGTGGTGAGTGTAGTGATTTTAATGATACTAGTTATGGTTGTAGTTATATAGTAGCGATGGTAGTGGTGGTGGTGATGAGGTTGAGAATGTGATCATCCGTTCAGTAGAGTACACATACACAGCATTATAAACAAATGTACACACAACTTCATATACAACTGTACACAAAGCTTTATTTACGACTTTACACACAACTTAACACACAGCTTAACACGTGGATTTTCAGAGCCCAATACGATACAAAACAATCAACAATCCTAAACAAAAGTGGTTTTAAATACAGTAAATATAACGAAAACGGGTAATAATGATTGCGACGGATGACAATGATGATGAAGATGGTGACAATGTAGAAAAGATTAATGTGGTATGCTTCTGGTGATGTTGTTGATGAGACACGAGGAAACGATCACATAAACACGTATCTTGCTGCAAGAGAAGGATATGGTGACCTGCCTGACTCATTCAAGAGATTAGACTTGGACTGCTCTGTAATTTTGACTCGAAAACCTTTACGAACTTTAAGAACTTTACAAATTATTTCTTCATATATTAACGTTTTATCATGGGTCTGGTGAAGTGCATTTTATTTCAGAAAACACCTATAGAAACCCGTTTCCAGATTTAAGTCTCTTGGGAGCATTTTTGAATCGTATGTTTGGATTATATATATATATATATATATATATATATATATATATATATATATATATATATATATATATATATATATATATATATATAATATTTGAGTTAGAAAATTGTTTTCTGATCTCTTGACAGGGCAAGTCAACATCACATGTAAACATTGAAAATCCGCCTCCGTCTGCACCATGCACGAACGGTTCAGAAGATGCCAAGAGCTGTCAGGGGGGAAAATGAAGAAGGTTTATTGCAAGGAATACACTGGGCTTGTTCGTGGTGAGCACTCGAGTTTGTACCCTTCGATGGAAGACATAAATACCCTATGTTATATTAAGATTGGAGTTTTATTTATTAATTTAAATATTTGCTTTATCACTGCATTTTTATTTCACAGAACTGAATTTATTACAATTGTTATAAAAAATGTTATTAGAATTAGATGTTTTATATCAAATGTATTAATATGACGTCACTGGGATCCAGCGCCGATTCACGAACGAACCACCATGAAGAAGCAGTGTAAACACAATGGCGTCAACTGCTACACGCTAGCACCACACTCTGTCAACAGCAGGAAGCTACAGACATTGTAGTGGATATAAAAGTTTGCAAATTAGCAGAAAAGTTAAAAAAAAGAAACATTTCAGATTGACGAAAATATTTAGGTTTACACCCCAGTTTTGCGAAAAGGTGATATAATATTTACTTGCATTCGTAGGCACACACACACACACACACACACACACTCACACACACACACACACACACACACACACACACACACACACACACACACACACACACACACACACACACACACACACACACACACACACACACACACACACACACACACACACACACATACACACACACACACACACACACACACACACACACACACATACACACACACACACACACACACACACACAGTACCCAAATGAGCCACAGAGACGTTAGAAAGAACTTTTTCAGTGTCAGAGTAGTTAGCAAATGGAATGCATTAGGAAGTGATGTGGTGGAGGCTGACTCCATTCACAGTTTCAAATGTAGATATGATAGAGCCCAATAGGCTCAGGAATCTGTACACCAGTTGATTGACGGTTGAGAGGCGGGACCAAAGAGCCAGAGCTCAACCCCCGCAAGCACAATTAGGTGAGCACAATTAGGTGAGTACACACACACACACACACACACACACACACACACACACACACACACACACACACACACACACATACACACACACACACACACACACACACACACACACACACACACACACACACACACACACACACACACATACACACACACACACACACACACACACACACACACACACACACACACACACACACACACACACACACACACACACACACACACACACACACACACACACACACACATGGGAGGAACGCGAACAAGGGGACACAGGTGGAAACTGAGTACCCACATGAGCCACAGGGACGTTAGAAAGAACTTTTTCAGTGTCAAAGTAGTTAACAGATGGAATCCATTACGCAGTGATGTGGTGGAGGTTGACTCCATACACAGTTTCAAATGTAGATATGATAGAGCCAGTAGGCTCAGGAATCTGTACACCAGTTGATTGACAGTTGAGAGGCGGGGCCAAAGAGCCAGAGCTCAACCCCCGCAAGTACAACTAGGTTAGTACAACTAGGTGAGTACAACTAAGTGAGTACACACACATCAGAAAACCGTCTAAATAAGAGCCTTGAGTGCCTACTATGCATTGGATATTCCTTAAATAGTACCAATATCTGCAGTGAATCTTCGACTTGCTGCAACAGTTAACTCAAATTGTATTCACACAATTGTATTCAGAGAAACAGTCACAATAACTTGATGATAACAAATAAAACATCTCACACATACGACAAGAAAGAAAAGTAGCGATGTTTGGGTCTGTCCTTGTCTCTGATTGGGTAAAAATTGATAAAGAGAAAGAAGCCATTCCTACCCTTTTTTGCATCTCTTGTATAACAAAAGAAACACGATGTGAATCTATAAATATACAGATAATGGCAATTTCAATTGTGCCTAATTAAGCATTAACAAGATGCACAGTAACGGTGTCTCATAACAAACTAGAGAGAAGAAAAAATGTATGAATAGTGTCTTACATTTCACTTCCGAAATTGCACAAGGTATATTTCCAGTAATATCATACTAGCATCAGAGGTAGTATGCTACTGTTAATGGTGTTATAGCCACCGGGTTATGTCAGGTTAATACAATAAATACGGATCTGGAACATATGGAGGATCTGGAGATTCGACGCAGGTTCGAATCCTCGTCACGGCCCTTGAGGATTTCTTCATGGATCTGGAGAACCTTTTCATGATATTATAAACATTATTCACGTTTGTATTTCGGTTCACTCACTTACTGACTCACACACACATATTGACTCACTCCGTGACTCAATCATTGACTAACTCATTCTCATACTTGTGCCACTTACCTGCTATTATCAATAGAGTTATTTCATTATAATTATGTACTTCTGATATTTTAAGCTAACATATCACACAAAAGCACAGACTTCTAACAATAAATACCTCTTATCTATTTACCCCATCTATTCCAACTTTCCCTTTTCCTTCCTTCGTTCTAGCTCCCTATCGAGCAGCTATTGCTTCTTCTTTCCCCATCTTAATCCCTTTACAATTCCCTTTATCTTACCCCTCTCCCCCCATACCCTTTGTCAGGCTAGTCTCCTTTCCTTCCTTTCCCTTTCATGCCAATATTGCGGTCCAGAGTCTCACCTCCAGGTCCTCATGTCCTCTTCAGGTCGGCCATTGCTGGGAGTCCCTGAAATATAAAGAAAGATATAGGTCATATATATATATATATATATATATATATATATATATATATATATATGTCGTACCTAGTAGCAAGAACGCACTTCTCAGCCTAATATGCAAGGCCCGATTTGTCTAATAAGCCAAGTTTTCCTGAATTAATGTATTTTCTCTAATTTTTTTCTTATGAAATGATAAAGCTACCCATTTCATTATGTATGAGGTCAATTTTTTTTACTGGGGGTAAAATTAACGTAGATATACGACCGAACCTAACCAACCCTACCTAACCTATCTTTATAGGTTAGGTTAGGTTAGGTTAGGTAGCCGAAAAAGTTAGGTTAGGTTAGGTTAGGTAGGTTAGGTGGTCGAAAAAAACATTTAATCATGAAAACTTAGCTTATTAGGCAAATCGGGCCTTGCATAGTAGGCTGAGAAGTGCGTTCTGGCTACTAGGTACGACATATATATATATATATATATATATATATATATATATATATATATATATATATATATATATATATATATATATATATATATATATATGTCGTACCTAGTAGCCAGAACGCACTTCTCAGCCAACTATGCATGGCCCAATTTGCCTAATAAGCCAAGTTTTTATGAATTAATGTTTTTTCGACTACCTAACCTACCTAACCTAACCTAACCTAACTTTTTCTGCTACCTAACCTAACCTAACCGATTGAGATAGGTTAGGTTAGGTTAGGTAGGGTTGGTTAGGTTCGGTCATATATCTACGTTAATTTTAACTCCAATAAAAAAAAATTACCTCATACATAATGAAATGGGTAGCTTTATCATTTCATAAGAAAAAAATTAGAAAAAATATATTAATTCAGGAAAACTTGGCTTATTAGGCAAATCGGGCCTTGCATAGTTGGCTGAGAAGTGCGTTCTGGCTATTAGGTACGACATATATATATATATATATATATATATATATATATATATATACGACATATATATATATATATATATATATATATATATATATATATATATATATATATATATATATATATATATATATATATATATATATGTATATATTTATATATATATATGTATATATATAAAGTAAAAAAATGCATTTGCCAGAGGTCAAGATTAAAGTAGGTCCATTTAAGTAGGTCAAGATGTTTTAAATGGATGTATAAAAGCCAAGTATTTAATAACAACTGACTCTAACGAGAGAGATATTTCAAGAATCAGACAGATCATCATGCCCACACACACCCAGCATCTCTGGAAGTCTGGAATGGGAAACTCCTTGAAAACATCAAATGCACACATTGTAACACCATATTGATAATAATTGGAAAAAACACATGTGTCCTAAGCAGTCAGGAGAGCAATCTCGGCCGAAAAATGGTCTGGGTGAGGAACATCTTGCCAGTAATGAAGATGGTGGACACTAATGGTGTAACTGAAGGCAGGCTCGAGTATATGGGGACATAAGGGGCTGAGGTGGTATAGGTCACGAGGAGAGTGGACGTGACGTCGAAAAGGATGAATCGATGGACGAGTGGAGGAGCTGATGAGGAAGGTGTAGAAGGTGGACAAGTCAACAAAGAGGGAGGATGAGCCGAAAGGAATTGGGAAGTCGACAAAGAGATATGGGGTGGGATAGAGTAGTCGACAAAAACGTTAGTAAGGATAGGAATGTCGACAAAGAGACTGGCAAGGATGGGGAAAGTCGATAAAGAAATATTGGTGTACAGAGGAGTCGACGGATAGTTTAATTTGCTATTAAGGCTTTAATGTGAATATGTGCCAATTGCAAAACAAAAATTAAATATAATTTTTAATGTCTTTTTACGTTGAAGTAATAACATCTATATAGCAACAAAGATAAGTATAATATTATTACGAAGGACCGGCTTTAAAATGCTTATTTTAAGGTAAATGGCGGTGTTTTCATTATTTAATTATTATTTTCTGCCACAGACGTGGCCACACATTTATAATTCTAACCAGCATATATACATTTTCTTCTGTCCTCTATGGACACAGTTAGAGGTCTGTTAAACATAAGGTTCAGAGTGTGAGGGTGTGAAAGGACGAGGGAAGAGGGTGATGGATGATGGGCTAATGAGTGACGGGTAAGGAGTGTAGGGTGAGGGTAAGAAGTGAGAATTGACTGATCAGAAGAGAGGAGTGAGGAATGAGGGCTAAGGAACGACGGGTGAGGGGTGAAGAAATGAGAGAGAGAGAGAGAGAGAGAGAGAGAGAGAGAGAGAGAGAGAGAGAGAGAGAGAGAGAGAGAGAGAGAGAGAGAGAGAGAGAGAGAGAGAGAGATGGATCACCATTTTTAGAGGTTGGTTTATACAAATTCACGTGAAGGAAAAAAAAAATAACAGATGGATCCCAGGACGAATCAGAGCAAGTTCTGATGATGTTCCTTCTGACGGTGTTCTTCCGGCGATGTTTTGACTGCTGCAGGAGTATAGCATTTGACTTCCTATGAAACCATTTTAATAAAAAAACTCATGAGGCAAAGGCAATTCATGCATCAAGTTCTGGGGAAATAAAAACACAGTTACATAACTATGTCACATCGTGTTAGCTAGAGGAAATAAAAACAATAACAATCGAAACGAGGGAAACATAAAACTATACCACAATATATAATGAACAATGTTATTCATCATTAGTTGATGTATGAGAAATGATGAACTTAATGAATAGTAACCATATAAGAAATCTGAGTAAATAAAAAAGCTTGTATCACAACAAACGTTTATAGGAGACACATCAAAATGGGTGAAATATATATATACAAAGTAACGTGACAATATAAGGTCATACCGTAAGGAACTCATTACCCAACATGGATGTCAGGTTTTCTAAAGTTGTACGAACATACAATTGTACAGTAGAGAACTGGCAATACAGCTCTCCCAACATGGGAGTTTGACAATTTATTAAGTATCATACCGTAAGGGAACTGGCAAAAAGAGAGCTGCCTAGGGCAGGCGTCTGACCTGGCTTGACCCGCTGATCGACCTGGTTGTTGGTCTTGAGGGAGTGTGACCGGATGAGTACATTGTGGGAGGCTCGTCGCTGCCTCGGGTACTCCTCGCCGCATCCCAGGAACTCAGTTCTCGTCGAGGACCTAAAACTCGTGCTTCGGCGGCGTTCGAGAGGACTCATCGACACAGACAGCCTCGCCTCCAAGTCCTCAGCTGACGTACACAGTAGCGGCACACATTAGCACATGCGCACGAGGCCATTAGAAGTATAGTCGGGACGTAGGATGAGAAGGGTTTAGACACGTGTGTAGTGTGAAGTATGGTGGGAGGAGGTCGATATATGAATGTGTATTGTGCAGCCCGTCCATCGAAAATGAATGTACTTATAATAACTATTTGGCGCAAAGTACCAGCGTGTAGTGATGAACCACCGGAAAATTGACTTTTGTATTATTGAATTTGGACAAACCAGAAACTATTTGATCAGCAAAATGAACATAAGATCTGACCTAACCTAACCTATTCTAGCAATCCTCCGGCCTAATAGTGCATATATGTGGTCTTTTAGCCCTTGGAATATATGTTAGTTTTTAGCCATATTTAGTTATATGAAAAAAATAATAGTACATTAAGTGGTTTACTGGCGATACGTCACTAAATATTCGTACTTTCGAACAAATAGTTACTATTCGTACTATCATTTCAAGAGGATGGGCTGATATTGTGAAAATGAATAGTGTGGCATGCGGCCAAGCGTGTGGTGTGAAGAAATGTGATGCAAAAGGAGTGTAGGATGATATCCTACTATCCTATATCAAAAGGATGATATCTCTGTTGTAGATATAAATATTGTAGAGATCTATTTAAAGGGTTTGTAACTGGGGAGAATGTGATGTAATTTCTGTGTAAATGTTGGAACGAGGGATGAGAAAGTATATTTGGTTCGTGGATATTGCATATTGGGGGGGGGGGGGGGGTGATAATATTGATGTGTTGTGGCAATTTGCATGGAGTGGGGATTAAATTTCAATGTTTGTAGTCTTAAGGAAATGGAAAATTTGCTTCATAAAGTCTGTTGTTGTATTATTTATGCCTTTAAGCACTGTTTAAACATTAAACATAAGAGCATATAGACGGTATGCTTGAGAAGGAAGCAATGAGAAAATGTGAGAGAGAGAGAGGGATGAGAGAGAGAGAGAGGGATGAGAGAGAGAGAGAGGGATGAGAGAGAGAGAGAGAGGGATGAGAGAGAGAGAGAGAGAGAGAGAGAGAGAGAGAGAGAGAGAGAGAGAGAGAGAGAGAGAGAGAGAGAGAGAGAGAGAGAGAGAGAGAGAGAGAGAGAGAGAGAGAGAGAGAGAGAGAGAGAGAGATAGAGAGAGAGAGAGAGACATCCCAGGGAAAACACTTGAGGACTCGAGTACGAGAAGCAGACAGACAGACAGACAGACAGACAGACAGACAGACAGACAGACAGACAGACAGACAGACAGACAGACAGACAGATAGACAGACAGACAGACAGACAAACATTTCAGGGAAAGCACTTGAAGACTCGAATACGAGAAGCAGACAGAAGAAAGATAACATGATATCATAGACTTGCTCTGTTTACACAACAGACACCTAAAATATCGCCACACACTAAGCTCCAACACAAACAATTTGTACAGAATCGGAACAGGTAGACTTAGGTTTAATATGTGCCGACCAATCAGTGTCAAGGCGCAGGCTCGGTTCAGGGCAGAGACATTGTTCGCCGACACTGTTCGTCAGAGCTGTATTTTACATAAGTACTTTATACCATATATTCAACAAGACATTCAATCACAGATCAACAGTTAATGATTTAGTGATTCACACAGAAATACTAGTATAAAAATTAGTAGTGGCACAAAAATTTGAATTGCCTTTTGATATCTATGCCAATCAGGTCACACATGAAACAATCAAGCATTTTATTTAAAGTTCACGAGATTTTTGAAGTGGTTATATCAATAGCACGACATATATAGGCTTTTAGGCCACAAGAAGCAACATACACTTATCTTAAACATTATTGTAGGCCAGATGATACCTGGAGAAGATTGGAGGAGAGGCCATCGAACCAATTGCTTCCAGAGCAACATGTGTATGCTATAGACTTACTATGTTAGTCATAAACCTTCTTGGCGTCACTGTTATTGTCTCCTACAGTCTGGCAAGACTAGTAGGTTACTGTCAGGTTCCATAACGTGATACAGAGCTTAAAATCCATCTAAGTCATCCTTCAAACTCACCTGGATGATATCCCAGTTTCAGCAGGCCGAGTTCCTTATCCCACCTAACTGCCCCAAGTCCCACCTTGCCGTAGTCCGAACTTCTAGTCTCGAGCCATATTTCCAATGCGATATTTGCCGACTGGTCCTAATCGGACCCCCTCGTGTTATGTTAGAACGATTTACATCAATGAGTAAGACAGGCAAATGCATTTCGCTGTGAACCAATGGCAACACGCCAATCGTGGGATGTTATGAGAACCGTTAACCTTAGCAACTAACAAGAGAACGTCATCTCATAATTATCGAGCAACTCATTGACGGGTTGCTCGAAAAAGCGAGTTTATTTTAATTCTGCGTGTAATTATAAAAATTACAAGTATGAAAACAGGTAAATTTCAGCGTTGGCCTGATTTTAATTATTCCTACCAAAATGCACACTGGCGTTCGTGAGTCTCTTTTTCCAATTACCGAAGTCTGTGATTGTATTTTTTCTAGCTAGCAAGTACCGCATTCAGTAAGTCTCTTTGTTTCCAGCTAGCAAGCACAGATGTGATTGTTTTTGCAATGTGTGAGAAACGTAAAGAAAGGAAAGTTCCTCTTGAGGATGTCAAGCGCTTCTGCTTATAGATGCCATCGATAAAATACGAGTGAGATCTTTAGAACCCATGAAGATAATCTGAGACGCTAGAGATTTAAACTACTTGAACACAGGAGGATGAACATGACGTGAGGTGCATTCTTTGCGGTCGAATCCTCCTTAAATATCACTAGGTACTAATCGATGGTGACAACAGTCTGTAACACTGATGCAAGACGTCACTGAAGAATAGAGCGAGAGCCTCGAAGTTATGAAAAATAAACTCAAGATACTCACTCCTGAAGAAAAAATATTCTCGTGATACTCACCCTCGAAGATATCATAAACATCTGACCCTCAACCTTGAAGGTAACATGAGCTCCAAATACTCACCCTTGAAGACAACACTAAAGATTGACACTCACCCTTGAACTCAGGACTGGAGGACGATTGGTACGCTACAGAGGAACGTCTGGACTGAGGCAGCGAGTGGGGGTACGAACGGGAGAGCTGGTACACCTCATTCTCGGCCTGCTCGCTCAAGGATGACCCCCGTCTGGAGGGTGACCTAGCACGGGGAGATTCATGTGAGTATAGGCTGGTGGTAGAGAAGGGGTTTTTAGGAGCGAGAAATTCAGAGAAGAGGAATGTGTGTGTGGGTGGGGAAAGGGGTCTCAGTGCACGAAAATTTATGGAATGTGCACAAACATCTTATTTATTAAGACTGTAAATGATATATATATATATATATATATATATATATATATATATATATATATATATATATATATATATATATATATATATATATATATATATATATATATATATATATATATATATATATATATATATATATATATATATTTAAAACAGTACCTAAGGAAATATACATTGAAATACATACATATGTATATACATTTACACAAACCTATATACATTAGTTGTCACGTATATAGTGTTAACTGAGTGTTAGCATCTCAAGGAAGAGCTTTAGGCAATAGTATAAATACCAAGTGAGACACCAGCGGCTAGGTATCTTCTTAAAAGGTTACATTGATACATTTAAGTGGTTTTGGAATTCAATTCGGAGTGAAGGAGAGTTGGTGTGGTGTGACTGTCAGCGAATTGGTAAATATTATTTACCATAAATGGATCAAGAGACATATATATAATTAACATGAATAGTGCCAACATTAACATTCAGTCTTCGGCCGTAAACACTAACATTCACTTTCTTGTTCAACATTAGCAATTAATTTGAAAACTTTTAAAAAGCCAAAAAACTCAGATACTAACGTTCTTTACATTCTGGCTTGCAAGAGTATTAATGTTAAAAAAATTATTTTCTTCATATACATATTTTATTATATATTTAAATATATATATATATATATATATATATATATATATATATATATATATATATATATATATATATATATATATATATATATATATATATATATATAGATAGATAGATAGATAGATACAATTAATATCCTGACTGATTTAAAAAAATATATTCAAAATTGCATTATATTAACACTGGAAAAAGGCTATATTACTTCCTTCTACTAAACAAAATTAACTCATAATCATGCAATTTTCTGACACATATACGCATGGCCACAACGAACTGCAACAAACACTGAGGACTAAGACTACAGGAAACACCCAAAAAAATAGTCAAGCCATCACGATGCACAAAACTTCAAAACTAACCTGTGTTACACGACACTGACGCTAAGTTTGTAGTCTTTTGGTGGCACGTGCTTGCCTAGCTATGCACGCGAGCGCGCAAACACACTCACAGACAGACAGACACACACACACACACACACACACACACACACGCACACGCGTGTGTGTGCTCACCTAGTTGTACTCACCTAGTTGTTCTTGCAGAGGTTGAGCAGTGGCTCTTTACTCTCAACAGTCAATCAACTGGTGTACAGTTTCATAAAGCCCAGTTGGCTCAGGAATCTGTACTCCAGTTGATTGACAGTTGAGAGGCGGGACCAAAGAGCCAGAGCTCAACCCTTGCAAGCACAACTAGGTGAGTACACACACTCGCGCGCGCACACACACATGCACATACCTACACGAATGCACTCTTAACAGCATTTATCCACCAAATGCTGATTGATGCAATACTCTTCAATCAACTTTTTGATAACCGGAAACTATATATTAACGAGATAACAAAATATTTAGTCATTAACAACACCATGTTTATCCAGTATTATTTCTCCACAGTTTGCCTTTGTGATATTATTAGTGTAATAATAATAATAATAATAATAATAATAATAATAAAAATAATAATAACAATAATAATAATAATAATAATAATAATTATTATTATTATTACCATTATTATTATTAATTAGCATAAAAACTCGCACTTGTTTATTTGTGAAATTTATTTAAAGAGTTTCCACCAAGTCTTTTGCACTCTCCTGAGTGCTTTGTTAAGCACTCAGGAGAGTGCAGTGTGAGAGAGTGTGTGATTAGGACGAGACTTACATCTCAAAGTCTAATGAGTTAGACGTTGAGATGTAAGTCTCGTCCTAATCACACACTCAGACCTTGACGAAGCACTCGGGAGAGTGCAAAGGACTTGGTGTAAACTTTTTACATAAATATCACAAATTCACAAGTGTGGGTTTTTATCCTATGTTATTATGTCTGTTAGAAGACATTATTATTATTATTATTATTATTATTATTATTATTATTAAATATCTATTATTATTAATAAATAGTTATTAATAAATAACTATAAATTTAGAACTTAAATAAAAATTATTGCATTTACTTTAGCTTTGATTGTCTGTAATTTTCTAGCAAAATAGTTTTCATTATTTTATTTTTATTATTTAACATTTTGCCGCTAACAAAATATGCGTAACAGATTCGGTCTTTGAAGTAACTGGAGGTAAAATGGATGAATTTGAAATCTTAACCAGAAAATTTCATAGGTACTCCAAGAAACTCCTAAAAAAAATCATAGAATACAAATGGCAGTATGTGAATCTTTTATTGCTAAAGAGAATTGCGATCAATCTTTTTTTTTCTTATTTCATTCGATCGACAGGTACTCAGGAGCCCACATTGATGTTGGAGGAAGAGGTAGGGCTCCAAGGTTTTGTATACATTCGCCCTACAGGGGATCAGGAGCCCCTCGAGGGCTTTAAGGAATGGGTAGGGCTCCACGCTTCTGAATACATTCACCCAACAGGGGATCAGAAGCCTTTCGAGGGCTTAGAGGAAGAGGTAGGGCCCAAGCTTTTCTATACATTCACCCTTCAGGGGATCAGGAGCGCCTCGAGGGCTTTGAGGAATGGGTAGGGCTCCACGCTTCTGAATACATTCACCCACAGGGGGATCAGGAGCCCTCGAGGGCGTTGGGAAGGAGTAGGACGAGGGCTCCACGCCTCTGTACACTTACTTGGGACAGGAGAAAGCAGAAGACAGCGGAAGGGAGAGCAGTAAATGAATTAGAATGTCGGAATACCCAGATCATGACAAACTAAAAAATATTGGCGCTTCTTCTGTGTGTGTGTGTGTGTGCGTGTGTGTGTGTGTGTGTGTGTGTGTGTGTGTGTGTGTGTGTGTGTGTGTGTGTGTGTGTGTGTGTGTGTGTGTGTGTGTGTGAGTGTGTGTGTGTGTGTGTGTGTGTGTGTGTGTGTGTGTGTGTGTATGTGTGTGTGTGTGTGTGTGTGTGTGTGTGTGTGTGTGTGTGTGTGTGTGTGTGTGTGTGTGCATGGGTGTTTTTTCTGTAAGTGCACATGAGATAAAGTGCCTGTCTGGATGTCTGAGTGAAGATACTAGAATGCCATTTGTGGAAGGAAAAGTGCTTGTGATACATAATGTGCGTGCAGATAATTATAAAAAATTAATATAATAAAGCTATATGCATAAATATATTATAGAATGAAATAATGCTTGCAAATGCACTAAAACAAAATCTGAAAGTAACACTCTTAAATGTTATAAATACTAGTGATTGTGGATATAATTATTTAGATTACAGATAACAGTGTATGTGTGTGTGAGAGTGTGTATGTGTGTGTGTATGTGTGTGTGTGTGTGTATGTGTGTGTGTGTGTGTGTGTGTGTGTGTGTTTACCTAGAAGTAGTCACCTAGGTGTGCTCTCAAGGTCGAATATTAGCTCCTTAGACCGTCTAGTCAGGTAATGCAATGACAGTTATTCCTAATATTTATCGTTGTAATTCCTTTTGAAGTTGCTTAGTGAGCTCGCGTTTGCAATCGCTTCTTGCAGCACATTCTCTCAGACTCATCTATTCATCGATCTTCCACCCGTGTATGCTGGTTCAACAGTTTATCATATAGCGCACTGCCATTATTTTCACTCTCAATTTCCCTCCTTGCCCAATACGTGAAATAAAAACCCTGCATTTATAAAACATTGATGAAATTTCTAGACTGGATATCTCAACCCGGAACTTCCTTCCGCAAAGGCCCCGGCTTGAGAAAAAAATATTCGGTCTACATTCATGCATATTTTCTCAATGCTTGGTTATTATTTTATTGATTAGTGAGCACCTTACTCTCCCCCTGTATGTTGTTTTTCAGATATTACTCGTTTCCTCTTTCTCCCACAATTATGATGTTGTGCCTTAGTTCTGGGACCTGAACTAAATAAATCAAGTGGGTTTTCCTACTTGGTTATTTGCTACCGCAGCATTTGCTCCGTTACTTTGCTAAGTATTCCTCTGGTAACTACGGGCTTAGCGCTATTTTACAATTAGAACAAAAGAAGATAAGAATTAGGGAAACTAAAGAAAGCCTATTGGCCCATAAAATCACCCTCTGTGGTTGATTGTTCAATAGATCATTGAACTTATAGTTTAACAGACCTATAACCCTGTCCATGGAAGACAGAAGGTAATGTATATATATTGATTAGCACTGAAAATGTATGGCCACATCTATCGTAAAAAATAATAATAATAATAAAAGCTGCTCCTATGAATATCAACACATTCACATTCGTATATATATGTCTGACACATTCATATATATATATATATATATATATATATATATATATATATATATATATATATATATATATATATATATATATATATATATATATATATATATGTTTAACAGACATTCATATATGCCTAACCTCGCTCAACACAAATCATCGTGCAATGTTGTGTTATCATTCACAGCGGTCGGGAGTTGATTTATCTTTACAAGACCCCTTTATCTCTGAAGGGAGGCTTGTAGTCGCTTGAACGTTACAGTGAATGTCTTTGTACCTTCCATAGACGCGTCTACAATCCCTATTCTTCACAGACGCGCCTGCAGTCCCTATTCTTCACAGATCTATTGCTTGATTTTCCACGAAGATACATATTATATCCAGGTTATTTATATGTCTGCTTATTCTAAGTATTGAGGTTGGGGAGAATAAGCGTTTAAAATATTTCCCCTGGGGAATCATACTATATTTTGGTTTATATCCTTAAAGTCATTGCAGGCGATGAGTCACAATAACGTGGCGGAAGTATGTTGACCAGACCACACACTAGAAGTTGAAGGGACGCAATCACAATCGGAAGTTCACAATCGACTTGAGAATGGTCCAGGACGGACCGAAACGTCGTCGTCCCTTCAACTTCTAGTGTGTGGTCTGGTGAACTTAAAGTCATTGTCTCTCTCGTTTGAAATGATAGTGAATTAACAAACCTTTCTGGCTCAATGCATCTTTCAGTGCATTATATGTTCTAATGGTTGAATTGCAATGAGTTTCTGGTCTGAGGACGATCTGAGAGTGAATTATCCACGAATTGTTCTATGTTATTTGTGAACATAGAGTGGGTGTATATGAACAGAGTGCATGTATAAGTACATTGCGCATATGTATGAGTACAGAATGCATGTATAAGTATAGAGCTCATATATGAGTACAGAGTATGCGTGTGTCAGTATAGAAGGAGTGTATCGTTACATAGTTCATGTATAAGTATAGACTGCATGTATAAGTACAGAGTGCATGTATAAACACAGAGTGCATGTGTAAGTACAGAGTGCATGTGTAAGTATAGAGTGCGTGCGTCAGTACAGATTGCGTGTATAGATTCAGTGTGCATGTATAAGTACAGAGTGTGTTATAAGTACAAAGTACGTGCATATGCACAGAGTGCGTGTATAAAGTAGAGAGTACGTGTATAAGTAGAGTGAATACATAAGTACAGAATGCGTGTTTGAGTATAGACTGAGTGTATTAGTACATAGTGCATGTACAGAGTGCGTGTATTCGAACAGAGTGAGTGTATAAGTTCAAAGTGAGTGTATAAGTATAGAGTGAGTGTATAAGTATAGAGTGAGTGTATAAGTACAGAGTGCCTGTATAAGTACAGAGTGCAGGTGTTGAACACAGTGTTGCTCTGTTTTGAGATAATGGACAGAAACTTTGCATATATTTATTTTTCTTTATTTGTTATATATTTACTTTTCTTTAATATAATCTAAAACCTGTTCACCTATGTAATTAAATTATTGAAATATTAACAAACTTAGCTAGTAAACATTTTAAACTATAGTTGAAACTGGTATTACAATAAGAGGAAAATTACAGTAAGAAAAATACTAGCAAATTATTACAATTAGAATAAATGCAAATATTGTTTCTTTCCATCTTCAGAACAGGCAAATTAAACCTTCAGGAGCCGCTCACTTCAACCCACAATTTTAGCTTTGATATCAACACGTCTAACATGTCAGCCTTCTCATCAATACTAATTAATATTTGTTTTATCGAAAGACAGACATCATATATACATAAAATTGAATTCCAGAATAATTATTATAATTTGTATTCTCAAAAATGTGTTCTGATCAAGATGAGTGGATTTCAGTTGTTTTTTTTGTTCTTCACTTTCAGAAGAATAATTATTTTTTTCTAATCGATTAGCATTGCAATATTTGTCAATATGCTCCGGTGAATGATGGAGTTCATACTCGCAATATGGGTTATAACACAGGATATAACTCATATCGTGTTCACAATATGAGTTACAACACAGAATATAACCCAAGTTATGTTGACAATTTGTGGTATAACGCAAGATATTACTCACCTCACAACATGATATATAACATAGAAAATCACTCATATCATATTCACAGGATTGATTATTGAATCGGCTGCTGATATGTTTGGCAATTCGAAGAATCTAAGAATTAGCTAATCATTTACTCCATTTAAAAACTCATTGAAACTGATTTTTCAAAAAAAGGGCACGTTTGGATTTTGGAATACTTATACATGATTACAGTATATTTAACATCCGACAAGATGAATCTTCGCAAAATCCAACATGTTCAGGAGCTCTGACCAAAACTGACTAGTCATGTAATATACAACATATGTAACCCTGGAAACACAAACCGAAACTGTCTCTATTTTCCGCTTGTTACAACTTGTAATAAAGTTGTTACATCTTGGCTTAACGTGTTTATGACGTATTAGAACGTTGTTACAACTTGCTATATTGGTTGTTATAACTGGTTAGGAGGTGTTAAAACTTGTTCGAACGTTGTACCAACGTCGTAGTTTCGGTGTGTGTTTGGCGGGAATGGATCTAACTTTTTTAGTACCTATCAATAATGTTATGCAAAGAAATTTTCGATTCAAACAAGGCCAATGTTAGAATCTGTTAGAGATACATTTGTATATATTTACAATCAAATTTAATTTTGTGGCTGCTGAAGATTTAAAAAATACATAAATCACTAAAAACTCAATTTTCAACTATGAAGTCGCTCATAATAAACTCATCAACTTCAAAACTACTCAACTTTGTAGTCATATCATCTACTCTAAAAGGATTCAACTCTAACGGGAAAAACCATCCCAATATATATATATATGCAAACGTCTACCTTTTGTACATAAACAGACAAACACTATGCCTAAAAACTCTACGGTTACTGAACAATTATTTATAAAACAATCCAAATAAGATAATGAAACTTGAATCTGAGTATTATGAAAGCAATAAGTATCGACTCCTTCAAAAGTAGGACTCGATACCACATACATAATTCAAACAAATGACTATTGCCTAGAGAACATGATGATGATAACATATATATATATTATATATATATTATATATTATATATATATATATATATATATATATATATATATATATATATATATATATATATATATATATATATAGTATATATATATATTTATATTATATTATATATATATTATATATATTATATATATACATATATATATATATATATATATATATATATATATATATATATATATATATATATATATATATATATATATGCGGAAAATTCACATTGAAATGGGGTAGGGAGATGAACGTTTCGGCCGACCAAAGCCGTTGTCAACACCAAACTGAATGAGAGAAACAGAGGGAAGATGGAGGCCAACAACTGGGACCTGACCACCCATCCCCAGGGAAAGATTTACCCAGAAACTGGTATAGATTAGCTTAGAATAGTCAGAAGGATTAAGATAATAATAAGACCGCTTAATCCTTCTGACTATTCTAAGCAAATCTATACCGGCTTTTGGGTAAATCTTTCCCTGGGAATGGGTGGTTTAGTGCCAGTAGATTGGCCTCCACCCCTCCCTCTGTTTCTCAGTCAGTCTGGTGTTGACAACGACTTTGATCAGCCGAAACGTTCATCACCCTTTCCCATAACTATGTGGATTTTCCGCAGATCAGTGTTTCGTGATCGTCAATAAATATATATATATATATATATATATATATATATATATATATATATATATATATATGCCGTACCTAGTAGCCAGAACGCACTTCTCAGCCTACTATGCAAGGCCCGATTTGCCTAATAAGCCAAGTTTTCCTGAATTAATATATTTTCTCAAATTCTTTTCTTATGAAATGATAAAGCTACCCATTTCATTATGTATAGGGTCAATTTTTTTCTATTGGAGTTAAAATTAACGTAGATATATGACCGAACCTAACCAACCCTACCTAACCTAACCTAACCTATCTTTATAGGTTAGGTTAGGTTAGGTAGCCGAAAAAGTTAGGTTAGGTTACGTTAGGTAGGTTAGGTAGTCAAAAAAACAATTAATTCATGAAAACTTGGCTTATTAGGCAAATCGGGCCTTGCATAGTAGGCAGAGAAGTGCGTTCTGGCTACTAGGTACGACATATATATATTTATATATATATATATATATATATATATATATATATATATATATATATATATATATATATATATATATATATATATATATATATATATATATATATATATATATATATATGTTTGGGTACTACAAAAAGATTAAAAAACAAGTGAACATCATCCCTACTATATATAAATAAATTCTAAAACTTAAAATGATCTATCCAAAAATAACATGGTAGCAAAGAAGAAATTCGTTCCTACAATACACGAACGTTTGTTCAAAAGAGCGAAACACTACGAATGAAGTTCAACTGAAAAAGCTGTCCTACAGTACAGAAAAAATTCTAAAGTCTACACTCAAATCAGTTCTATGAAAAAAAACGTGAGCATCGGGGCAGCACAGGCGGATCCGACCCTGCAGCAAGGTACCTTGATTCTCTCCAGGCGAGGTCGGGGTGTAGAAGACCTGAGTCGAGGGATGAGTTTCTGCTGTCTTCACCCTCATCTGCAAACAGACAAACTTATTCAACATTGGTTTCAAATTTTAAATGAAAACCATTCGTTTTATGTGTAAAATAAGTTTTATGTGAACTTATATAACTAATATGGTCATTATCGTTTTACTGGAACCAGTTAGGGCCTTGGGCCTAGTTCAGGAACTAGTTAGGCTATTAAGCGCAATATTAGGCTATTAAGCTCAATATTAGGCTATTAAGCGCAATATAAGCGGGTACGGGGAACGATAGTTCCTCCCCTTACCCGCTTCAAAGGGCAATTTCTCTGCCAACCAACACGCCGGACATTAGAGCGAGCAGAGCAACATTCACTACACCAATAAAGGTGAATGGGTTCCACAACGATTCTTACACACATACGCACTTTTTATAATTGGATCCAGCACCAAAATTATTCGTGGACTCTAACAGGGTTCAATGGGACTCTTCCACTTTTATTTTGTTTAGAATATATTTGTTATAAATAATTATTGATTACGTAACAAACTTATTTTCCATTTTTTTTGTTGAATTTGGGTATCGGTTTCAGTTTTGCCTATTTTTCTAATGATTGTAAATTTATTTGCTAATTTACAAGGTCTTTTCATCTGTAATTACAAGGCCTCTTCATCTGTATTTATAAGGACTCGTCATCTGTAATTACAAGGCCTCTTCATCTGTATTTATAAGGACTCGTCATCTGTATTTACAAGGCCTCTTCATCTGTATTTACAAGTCCTCTTGTCTTCTTTATTTCCAAGGATTTTCATCTGATTTTGCAAAGCCTTTTCATCTATAGTCAGTCAATCGAGATTTTCAATCCTGCTATTTCTTGTCTTATTTCCTTTTTGATGCTTCTCACTGAATTTTCTTCGACGATCTCCTCCTGAAGCTCGTCCATTGACTTGCGACTCTTACGATAAAGAATTTTTTTCTGATATCCTTCCTGCTCACGTGTCTGCAGCTTCCACTCGTGTCCTCTGGTCTATTGCTTCCTATTCTGGCAAACGCTCTTCCAAACTGAATCTTTCCCAATATCCTTTTTCTGTATATATCAGTCGGGAGTTCTAGCAAGTATGAGTAATATCTTTCTGTCTCTTACTTGATAATGCATTTTCTCTTTTTATCTCTCATTCTTTGTTTATTTTATCGTTTCCCCAAGGCTTGTTTCTTCTCTTCCAATTGGCTGTCAATTCGTTGCACTACCTCCCTTCCTCCATAAATCTCTTTTCCTCTTTTCTTTTCAATAAAAGTAAGCCAACTAAAGCTACGTTGCATCCCACTACACCTGCCCAGGATAAATTGAATCACTTATCCACGACTTATATACGCCAATACTGCTGCCTTGATGCGAACGCAGAGCCTCAATCTTTATTGTGGAGCTTCCAGGAGTTTTGTTTATCATCCTGAAGATTTAAACAATATTTTGAAGCATTCAAAAGCTTATTGTAGAATTTCAAGATTTCTGGAGAGTTCTGTAAGCAATTGGAGATTCTTAGAGCACTTGTTTTTCTATAAAACAGTCTTATGGAACATTCTAGAATTTCTTAAACTTTTTGAATTTTCTAAAGCCCTGGGGGATTTTGATGACTTTTAACGCTACATCAATCCTTAAGCAATTAAAAAAAAAATTGGCGCATTGGCGCTATTTTGGCGCATTATTGAACATGTAATTTGCGATCATTTAATCCTAGGAAGACTCATATATTGATCAGTGTTTGCTCAACA
>NC_091151.1:46289094-46332305 GCF_040958095.1 Procambarus clarkii | reverse complement strand
GTACGTACACACGGATATGACACAAGGAGGAAGCCGCACGGATGTGGACATACGGACACACGGATTTGGTCCCACGGACACGGACGCACGGTTATGAAGACATGATCAGAGACACAGGGTATACTGACGTACGAACATAGACTCGGAAACAGAATACGGTAACGGGCGCACGAAAACGAACAGAAATATGGTCACACGTGTATGGACAATCGAATGCATGTATGAAGACACGATCATGGGCACACGGACACGGTTACATGGATATGGATAAGAACACATGGACACGGACTCATAGTAATGAGTTTACAGACATGAACTAGGACACATGAATGTACTCACAGTAATATAACCATTTTACATATGTGCTCACAATGTTACAAAAACATAGTAACAGAGGCACATAAAAACCTATACCCATACAGTCCTGGTTGGGAAATCACTCACTCACCACACACACACACACACACACACACACACACACACACACACACACACACACACACACACACACACACACACACACACACACACTGATTCGTTTCAAATGCAGATATACTAGAGCCCAGTAGGTTCATGAACCTACACACGAAGTAATTGACAACAGAGGGGCTAACTTGATAAGTTCATATACGCATCTATCTCCTAAGCTGGGCCCGGGAGCTGAGTATCATCCCCCTGGAATCACAGCTAGGCGAGGATAAATAGGTGAGAACTCACACCCACCCACATACTATATATACTTGGGATCTAATAACTTCACTCTCAAACATTTCTTGGTTACCAGATTTTTACTTCGGATAAGTCGCATCCGGCCACATAGCGCTCCTACGCCAAGAGTGACAGATTAGAGGTAGTTAGCAGAGCAAGGAAAAAAGAGAAATGAAAATGAGGGAAAGGAAGAGTGACATAGCGAGTGAATAGCGACAGAGTGACAGCTTAAGGGAATGTGAGAGGTGATAAGAGCAAAGGAGAGAGGAGAAGAGCGAAGAGATATCAAAGCGATTGGTTGAAAGAGAAATGGAAGTAAGGCTGACAGAGAGAACAGTAAGAAGAGGGATGGAGTGTAGCGAAAAATATGAGGTTTGAAATGTGGAATATGGGAAAAGAAGAGTAAAAGAGAGACGGAAATGCGGCAGGGGCAGAGTGAGGAGACTAACCAGAGCAGAGCTAGACTCTCACAGTGAAGAGCAAGCCAAGTGTTTCTCTCAGCGGTCAGCGTCTAAGCAAAGCAAAAAGCTGTCGAAGTATACCCAGAAGAGCAAATATGGCTAACGAACACGGGAGCTGTGGGTTGAAGAGCTAATTAAGCTTTCCAGGCATCCAGAGCTCGAGAAGACTCAGGATAGCCGGGTGATTAATGCAGCTGGGGATTAATATGACTGATGATTAATACAGCTGAGTATTAATACAGCGGATGATTAATACAGCTGGGGATTAATACAGCTGGTGATTACGGCGGCTAGGGATTAATACAGCTGGTGATGAAGAAGGCTGGGGATCAATACAGCTTGGGAATATTATTGCACGTTAATAATAAAGTTATGGGTTAATGGAGCAAGGGAATTATATTGCTAGCTATTAATATAGTTATGGATTAATGCAGTTGTTGGTTAGTAAAACACGGATTAATACAACTGGTAATTAATAAAGCTGGTGATTACTGCAGCTAGGGGATTAATAAAGCTGCAGATTCAACCAGCGTAGAACTAATACAGATGGTGATAAGGAAAATGAATGTTATGATTGTGTTTGATATTGATGGGACTATGCTGTTAACAATATGTGTGAGAGTCATAATTATTCGACACGTTTACCAAAAATTTTAATAGTTGTTTAAGATGAACTTATCATAGAGTAACTTATTGGGAGGGATGGAGGGAGGGGAAAGAGGTTGTGAGTGGGTGGTTAGAAGGGATGGAGGTTGGGAGAGATAGAGGGAGGGGAGGAGATAAAGGAGTGGCGGGACGGAGTTGATGGTGAGGAAAGAATTGAGGAGAGAAAATATGGGATCAGTGAATCATTGAGAATTTAGTGTTTAATAAACCTCACCAATGCACACAATCGTTCAATCATTTACTTAAATATGTTATGCACACACACACCACACACACACACACACACACACACACACACACACACACACACACACACACACAACACACCACACACACACACACACACACACACACACACACACACACACACACACACACATACACACATATATATATATATATATATATTAACCAAAAACCAAATCTACGTATCAGAATACCGACATATGAATATAACGCATTTGTTTGCCACTCAGTCAATATAACCAACTAAACTAACCAACTAATACTTATAATTGCAAATATTTCTTCTTATTTGGCAATATTTGCCAATATTATGACATTTTCCCGGGTCAATCGAGAAGGCAATTTAATGACTTCTAATGTATTTATATATTTATCAGTTTAAAATAAATCAACTTAAAGTATATATGTTTACCCACAATCAACATATCACCGTCCCTGATCAGCTGATATCAACAATTCTTGATCAGTTTACCATCATTCAAAGCTTTATTACGTGCTTGTAATTTATTGTGCATTCATCAAAATGTTCTAATGCCTAACTCATCTTAACTCTCATATTTTCTGTTCAAGAATCACCTTTATTAACGCTAAAAGAGTAATTGAGGTCTCACCTTATCTCCTTGAACGACGCCGGACACCTCCGCTGGACCACCTCGCACAGTCCACACCACGTAGGCGAAGAGACGGCCGTCCGGACCCACCTTTCCACCCACCACACGCATTCCCAGTCCTCGCGCTGTGGCCACGAGAACAGACGGTCACACCAGGGGTCATGTGCATATAGGTGGTATATGGGTATGATTTAGAACTGACAGGAGAAATGCATTCCCAGTCCTCGCGCTGTGGCCACGAGAACAGACGGTCACACCAGGGGCCATGTGCATATAGGTGGTATATGGGTATGATTTAGAACTGACAGGAGGAATGTGTGTACCCGATAGAGGATGTAGAAGTAAT
This sequence comes from Procambarus clarkii, assembly GCF_040958095.1. Classification (NCBI taxonomy): domain Eukaryota; kingdom Metazoa; phylum Arthropoda; class Malacostraca; order Decapoda; family Cambaridae; genus Procambarus; species Procambarus clarkii. Next base: position 46,329,267 of record NC_091151.1, on the reverse strand, counting down.
TCTTCCTCCTTACTCTCATGTGAGACCTCTGTGTGTACCAATGGTACCAATGGCTTTCTGTTCTGTATTAGTAATGGTTGTGTTTTTATCAATTATATCGTTCATGATCGTTTCCTTTGTATAGTGAGGCACGGGAAAGTAGTTACTGTAATTGAGCTTTGGTGGTGGGAGAGGCTGTGAAGTGTTGACATCTTCACTATTAGTTGTACAACAGTTCATGCTATTTTGATGATCATTTTCACATACACATCAGCGTATCCGTTGTTGATATGGGTTCAGCCGTCTCCACCCAGACACGCAACATCACGCAGCCATCCCCACCCAGACACACAACATCAGACAATCATTCCCACCCAGAAACACATCACACAGCCATCACAATCTAACCACACAACATCACACAGCCATCCCCACCCAGACACACAACATCATATAGCCCTCCCCACCCATCCCCACAACATCAGACAACCACATACACACACACACTACCGCAATCTCAGACACTGTCCTGCCCATTCCTCACATCAATTACGTCCAGGCCTTTGTCCCAAATGCCCCCCCCCAGCTACCTCCATTCCCAACTCTCTGCTTCTGTGTTCCCTCCCTCCAAGAGTCCTTCCTCACTCTCCTTCTTTCGCTTTCTCTCGTCTTCTCTCTCTCTCTCTCTCTCTCTCTCTCTCTCTCTCTCTCTCTCTCTCTCTCTCTCTCTCTCTCTCTCTCTCTCTCTCTCTCTCTCTCTCCCCTTTGCCACGTTTTTTTCAAAACGTTTCTTACCATTACCTTTGCAACGCATACTTTCTCTTCTGTTTAGACAAACAAGAGGGTTAGTGAGGATTTTGTTTGCGTTTCCCGCTAAGCTTTAATGGTTAGAGGGTTCTTTTGAACGGTTTGTTTGTGTTTATGTTTTGTGTATATTTTTATTGTTGTTTGTGTTATGCTTGTTTTAGGAAAGAGGGATAGTGGTACATGCGTGCATGTTTGTGCATGTATTCCTGTGTGTGTGTGTGTGTGTGTGTGTGTGTGTGTGTGTGTGTGTGTGTGGTGTGTGTGTGTGTGTGTGTGTGTGTGTGTGTGTGTGTGTGTGTGTGTGTGTGTGTGTGTGTGTGTTGAAAAATAATTAGCAGTTAGAAACAGTTGATTGATTGACAGTTGAGAGGCGGGCCGAAAGAGCAGAGCTCATCCCTCCTCAAGGACAACTACGTAAATACAACTAGGTGAATACACCACAACACACATGGCACACTGACCATATATTACACACACACACACACACACACACACACACACACACACACACATACACTTATTAGCGCCCTGATAAATCCCGCGGAGGATTGACTGGGAATCAATCCAGAAATATTCGCCTTTTCACCCAGCAGTATTTGTAGACCTGGTAGTAAAACCAATTGGCGGATCGTGTTCCAGGGTAAATCGAGTTGGGTAAAGCTTGCCAAGAGATATGAGAAGGGAAGAGAACTATCAGGAGAAAGCGCCAATCCATTACGACTATATAGCACAAATGAACAGCTCTCAAAACCTTCTAACTGGAGTCAGAAGCATCTTCTCCTGAACCCACATGTGTAAAAGGAAGGTGTGCCATAGACAGAGAGAAAAGAGATAGTCAAATCCTACTCACTGGCTTAAGAAATGGTGTAAATTAATTATTGAATCTTTAACAAATCTCTATCACACCACATCATATACTGAATTCAGTGAAGTTCAACTTATAGCTGTACTGTATATTCTTATCATGATTTTTTCAATGATGATTACTCTCCAACCTTATCATTTTGCAAGTAGTAATCATATTCTCTTCCTTTCTTCTCTTCTGTATTGTTGACTAATTATCACATAACTTATCATTGTGGTTTTAATTCCACTGCTCTGTTATTAATGCGGTTGTAGGCCTGAAATCTTTAATGGTGTATTTGCATGCCAAGCTGTGGAATCCAAGTGGAAGCTTATACTCAAGGACAGGCAATTCTTGCTTTATATATATAATTCTGGATAACTTCTGACCAGCCTGGAATAGACTGCTAATGTCATTCGGCCTCGGTGTGTTTCTGAAGGCAGTCTCTGTGTGATGCCCGCTTGAGGACCTTCTCTTGTCTGACTCGTAGAGTTATTTCCTTCCCATTTGATTCGTCATCTCCGGCCACCCATCCCTTTCCCAATTCCATTACTCTACGCTGCTAGGAATGGAAATTAAGTGATCAGTCAAAGAAGACCTGTAAGACCAGCTCTCAGAAAGGGCCAGTAAGTGAAACTCTTTGAGGGATGGGAGTGGGTAGCTTAACTCTTTGAGAGGGTCAAACAATATTTTAAACTATGTTGTAAATCAGGCCCTCTACCGTGATCATTGTCCAGCACATGCGGACAGGTTGTTGTATTTTTTCTACACACGAATAGATCTGTGCAACGGTATTCGTATTCTATAGGCGAGATTGAGAGGGAACACACAAACCACCCATCCAAACACAGTTCCATGGTAATAAACCCAAATTAAACACAAAAACACTCATCAGCACGTTTTCAGATTAAATATGATCTGTTCTAATTGCCGGATTCTGACTAGTACACCCATAATTCCCTTCCGCTAATGGACATCAACCCATTGATGGTTCGTGAGGGGGTGGAGAATTGCAGATTCCCGACTTTAAAAGCTCATAATTTATCACTAGAGGGGAAAATTATGTTTTGTGTATAGGTTCTGATATTGTTGATTGTGTATACCTATGGTGTTAAGGTTGTGCTCAATTTTAAGGTACATCTTTTGTCAAAGATTCGCAATACTAACAAGTCTGAAAGACACTAGATACTGTTATTTCCACCAAAACATGCCCAACAAACGTTTAATGAACGTTTTCAATGTTGATTCATTGTTACATCAAAGTCATTTTATGAGAAATGCACGGGGAGGGGGGGGGGGGGTAAACTGACGGAAAGATCATTCAGCTGGTTAATATTCAATGGACGACTTATCATGTTATAGCTCATTCCCCCCCCCCCTTCCCCTTATTTGTCAAAGAATGATCTGATTCATCTAGCCCAACGTAGTTGAGGAATAGCGAATATATCTATCCTCAGGTTGCTAGGCACAACCAAATACGGCCTAACCCTAGACCCATTTGTTTTACCAACTGCGATCAGATCTAGGAATTCCATCCTAATTGTTATGGAAGAACAGACCCTCCAATCCCCCATTTGTCTAACGGCACCGGGTACACTCAACCAGGTACACTCAGAAGCCCACCCTGCCACAGATATCAAAACATACCCCAAGCCCACCCTGAGGGCCACACGACCTCAGTTTTGAAGACCCAACCCAAGCGAGGCTAGAGACCCATCGTGCTTCAACCCTAAGAAAATAAAGAAACCCCATTCCGAGGCCCAGCATTCCTAACCCGAGAATGTAACATAAGCAAACCCAAAGGTTAACCCCTACCTAAACGTGGAGAACATACCAAACGAACGAAAAGAGGTGAGCGACTTTGAAGACAGTGATTGGCTTCATAAGGTGCGAGAGGTGAAGTGAACCCTTTCTTGGTCTGTCTTAATCAAGTGCGAAGATCAAATGACTATGTCACCTACTCCTGCCTTCCCTTTCTTCCAATCTATTCCTCTCTTACTCAGCCTTCTTCCTCTTTCGTGCTCCTCCGCTGTTATGGCTTTTGGATGTTTTATTTTCTATCAGTTACAAATCTGTTTAAATATCTCCTTTTTTTCTCACCACTTTTCCTCTCGCCCACTCTCTCTCTCTCTCTCTCTCCCTCTCTCTCTCTCTCTCTCTCTCTCTCTCTCTCTCTCTCTCTCTCTCTCTCTCTCTCTCTCTCTCTCTCTCTCTCTCTCTCTCTCTCTCTCTCTCTCTCTCTCTCCCTCTCTCTCTCTCTCTCTCTCTCTCTCTCTCTCTCTCTCTCTCTCTCTCTCTCTCTCTCTCTCTCTCTCTCTCTCTCTCTCTCTCTCTCTCTCTCTCTCTCTCTCTCTTTATCTCTCTCTCTCTCTGTTTATCTCTCACTCTCATTTTCTCTCTCTCTCCTCCTTTCTTCTATTAACACTATTACCAGGGTTCAATAAATATGAGATTTATGTTTCTAATGGTACTCTAAGCTAATAATTTTTTATCCTGCATCAGCTCATCTGAGGCCTGATCCTAGAAACTCATTTATCTGATGAGCGAATTATTAGTTCGAATTAGGAATAAATTGTAATTTGTTTACAATTATAATATAATCAGGCTAGTTACTGGATGAATTAGGAGATATCTGTTTTCCCAGAGCCATCATATGGTCGCATGAATTGATTTCCTGCAGTGGAAGCGATATTGTTCCAAGTGTGAGTCAACGTAACAATGAATGATTGATGATGTTCTTCGGAATGTCACATCCAGCATGAGCCTGCGGATGGCTAAGTGTCCTCTATTGTGGATGCAAACTTCATGCTTTTCACAACAATCAACCAGCCAACTTACCGACTAATTTATAAACCAGTCACTGAATCAACCAATCCGCGAATCAATTACAAAGTAAAAAAAATAAAAAAATAAACATATCAATGAACAATTGTTTGAGCTAGGAAGTCAGACAGCTAATCAGTGGACTGCACAGCTGATCAATAAACCACTCGATCACTTTACCAATTTATTACCAAACAAACCAGCAAAGCTGCACATAAGTGCAAGCGCACACACACACACACACACACTCACACACACACACACACACACACACACACACACACACACACACACACACACACACACACACATACACACACACACACACACACACACACACACGCACACGCTAAACCATCATGTCCATGCAAGTGTTTAAACAAAGTTAAGAGATAAAGAAAGAGAATGAGTCTCTAGTTTTGACAGTTTCAGCGAAGCCATTAAAGTTTAGAGCAGAATGGAATGGAAGACGCTGACCTTAAGAGCCAGTTTTAGAGCAAATGTCTCTGTATTTTCTCTAATTCTACTTAATTAGGACTTTTTTGCCTAATTAATTAATTTTTTTCCAATATTTGTCTTTATATTCTTATCACTATATATTCCTTTTGGCTCACCTATGAGCATCGCATTTAAGAAATCATCTACTCTGGCACCCATTTCTATCTATCTGTGACTGTGTTAATTTATGTCTTTTTCTATACCAGGTTAGTATATTTTTATTAATCACATACCAAAAACACAAACAAACATTTCAGTATGTACATGTTCGTATATATATATATATATATATATATATATATATATATATATATATATATATATATATATATATATATATATATATATATATATGTATATATATATATATATATATATATATATATATATATATATATATACATATATATATATATATATACATATATATATATATATATATATACATATATATATATATATATGTATGTACATGTTCGTATATATATATATATATATATATATATATATATATATATATATATATATATATATATATATATATATATATATATATATATATATATATATATTTATATATATACACACTCACCTGGGTATCCGGCTGCACTTGGGTCTCTTCCCTCGCTTTTCGCTCATTCATTCTCTTTCTCCCTCATCCCCTTTCTCCCCAAATATATATATTTATATTTGTTTATATATTGATATATATAGTTTTCATATATATACAGGTATTGGTATGAAGATATAACTGTAATTATAGTTACAGATATATATTCAGGCACAACTATTGGTCCCACTACAAGTGCAAAGTACAAGTTCAATTACATGACCAGGAACAACTACTGAAGTCGGGTTTAAGTGTAGATATATGAGCAGTGCAGACACTGATGCAGCTGCAGATACTGATGCAGCTGCAGATACTGATGCAGCTGCAGATATATGCTAGTGCAACACAAGGTGCAACTGCGACTATTGGTACAGCGCAAAGTGAAGGTGGCTTCTCTTGTAACGACAGATAGCAGGTTAAAACTTATCGTACATTTGCGGTTAAAACTACCCATACGGCTAAAGTTAAAACTACACATTGTATTACAGTTAAAGGTACACATAATATTGCAGCTAAAGATACACATATTATTACAGTTAAAACTACATAAACAATTACATTTAAAACTGCAGAAACAGTTAGAGTTAAAGTTTTATATAAATTATAGCTGCAGCTGGAGTGACATCTATGAGCACAGGCTTAGTTGGAAGTGCAAGAAGAAGCTTTTCATGGATTTGCGTCAGGAAACAGAATAGCAAAAATATCATTAGATATTTATGATTCAGATTCCTCCCCTCCCTCCCCCCCCCCCTTGAATTGTAAATAAACCAATTTTCTGGGGCGTAGGAAGGCTCTATGACAGGAAAAAGCGTATCGAGCATATCTTCCAGACGCTGAATACCAAATAGTAGTGAACAGAGATGAAATACAGAACTCGTGGTAAGATAGAGGTTCATATCCACGAGGGAGATAAAGAACAAAACTCCAAGTCATGGAAAAACTTCAAACTAGTGAAACACAGACGACGTTTAGAGCTTATCGAGGACTTTCTGGTTGTCAGAAGGTGGTCGGTATTGGATACATGCTGGAATAAAGTAAAATGGTAAGTTCGGGAGTTCCTGCAGAGGTATCTAGAAGGCTCCGAGTGGGTGATAGAGACTTTCTGAGAGAAAAAGGCAGTATCAAAGGTTACACGAAGTCTCTTCTGAGAGATGAAGAGTAAAAATATAGTGGAGGGAGAGATGCGGGTGGTGAGAATTACGGTAATTTAAGAAAGGGATGGATGATAATAGTGAAGACCGGATGATGGAGAAGGAAGAGACAGTGAGTAAGGGAGATTGAATGAGAGTAATGAAGGAAATAGTTTGTAAGCGATAGAGACACCGCGAGTTAAGGATGATAGAGGAAAGAAGTTCCACAGAACTATGTTTCCAATATAAAGAAAGTAGGAATCCTTTTGATATCTCACCTCCTAGAGAGTCTTGGATATCTCTATCCAAGACCCCTATCTACTACCAAGTTATGTCTGTCTGTCTGTCTGTCTGTCTGTCTGTCTGTCTGTCTGTCTGTCTGTCTGTCTGTCTGTCTGTCTGTCTGTCTGTCTGTCTCTCTCTGTCTGTCTGTCTGTCTGTCTGTCTGTCTGTCTGTCTGTCTCTCTCTCTCTCTCTCTCTCTCTCTCTCTCTCTCTCTCTCTCTCTCTCTCTCTCTCTCTCTCTCTCTCTCTCTCTCTCTCTCTCTCTCTCTCTCTCTCTCTCTCTCTCTCTCTCTCTCTCTCTCTCTCTCTCTCTCTCTCTCTCTCTCTCTCTCTCTCTCTCTCTCTCTCTCTCTCTCTCTCTCTCTCTCTCTCTCTCTCTCTCTCTCTCTCTCTCTCTCCTCTCTCTCTCTCTCTCTCTCTCTCTCTCTCTCTCTCTCTCTCTCTCTCTCTCTCTCTCTCTCTCTCTCTCTCTCTCTCTCTCTCTCTCTCTCTCTCTCTCTCTCGTGTCTCTTCTCCGCCCTTAACGCCGGTGAGATACCCGTGTTCTGGAGACCGCCCAGGGTGACATCTTCAAGGTGGCGTCGCCAAGTGAATGCTTCTCTCAGGTGGAATATCTGTTTTTTTCTCTCATTGTTCCATCGGCTCGCGAGATGGTGTAGACGAAAGAGGGAAGAAGAGGAGGAAGACGAACAAGGGAAAGAAAGAACAACATCAAACAAAACTTAAATATGATAAACCAAGAAAAGAATCACCGCTTCTAAGGAATATATCTTTCTTCAGGTGTTGCTTCTGTGCAGTAAACATATCTAAAAAAAAAAAAGGTGCTAAATTTTCTGTCTGCTTTTCCGCTTCCGTAATTAATATCATCCAGTTTTGTCTGGAATGTCAATATTTTGTGAAAGGTTTGTTTGAAACGTGTCATCATAAATGGATGAATATATATATATATATATATATATATATATATATATATATATATATATATTCTTCCTAACAGGCAGAACAAACCGAAATTTCAGAGATAGAGGGGATAGAAGGAAGTTGATGCGAAAGGGGGGAGAGAGAGAGAGAGAGAGAGAGAGAGAGAGAGAGAGAGAGAGAGAGAGAGAGAGAGAGAGAGAGAGAGAGAGAGAGGAGAGAGAGAGAGAGAGAGAGAGAGAGAGAGAGAGAGAGAGAGAGAGAGAGAGAGAGAGAGAGAGAGAGAGAGAGAGAGAGAGAAGTAGAAAATTAAAGCTAGTGGACAGAGGAGGATAGTAGTAAGAGATGTATTCACCTAGTTGTATTCACCTAGTTGTGCTTGCGGGGGAGAGCTCTGCTCTTTCGGCCCGCCTCTCAACTGTCAATCAACTGTTACTAACTAATAACTATTATTTTTTATATAATATGATTTCGACTGAATGTGGGAGGGGGTGTATGATATATATTATACCAAAAGTTCCAACAAAATTATATAAATTCTTTTCAAAGGTAACAATAGTATGATACATATTTTCCTGAAAATAATAATACACCAAAAATAAATTGGTCTAAAAAACTAATATAATTATATATACAAATAAAAACGAAATTAAGTTATTTCCAAAACTTTTACTAAACTGACAATATTTTCAATATTTGGTCATGCATGTGTTTACAAACCGCAGGATGGCCACCCCCACACACGCTCTGCTGCACTCAGAGCGTTCCATCCATAGTATTTTAACTAGGACGGGCAAAGTAATCAGTGAAGTGGTAAATGAAAATAAAAAGGCAAAACATATATTCTATGTAACATAAAAAGTGTGCATATATTTACGTGTAGTAATTATATTGAATAAATACATATTTTTTTAAGCAAAATAATGCAAAATTGCATTACAAGGATAAGTTGGTTTAAGCGTTCACGAAATATAAAAGAGACAAAGAAATGAGAAAAGCAATATTGTTCAAAGTTAAAGAGAATCAACAGGGTTTGTTCGTAGCCTATTCTCCTAAAATTAAATTCACATATTTGGTCAAACGTTGAAAAATAGGCTGATGGACCCCAAAAAGTTCACGTCCGAATTATTGACAAAATTATCTCATATGATTTTAAAAATAATTGGAAATGCAACTTGCCTAACCAAACCTTTCCGCTTAAATCCTAGGCCTAATGTACACTATCTTAGGACTAATTTAGCTCATATATTGACCACAATTGTCTTAGGAAAGTTTAATTATTTTTAATTTTTGGCCTACTAGTTTTCTTCCCATTTACAAAATTAATTGTACGAAATGTGACCATTGTTAGTTACAACAGTCCAATTTTGTACTTTCGACTAAATAGAAGCTATAAGAACAATCATTTTAGAAAGATACGTTGTCGTATATGATAACAGTTGCTCCCTCTTGGATGTTATGATAATATTACATGTATGGAAACTGCATAAGGCCTATCCGCCCATACGAATAAACTCATATTAATATCCACCCAAACTAATTCATTCATATGTTTAACCTGCGCTTGAAACAAGCCATCACTCCCATGTCTATTACGTGACATATAACATAAGTTAGTTGCTCTAGGGAGTTAAGATATCCTAGTTATTACGATAACCTAGTGGGCTGCTCTGAGGAGATAAGATAACCATTTACCTCTTTACCTATCCAACTTTTTCCCCCATCTACCTGTCTACTTCCTCCCTAAGTCCTTTCATTCATCTAGCTCACCCTCTCATGCCCTTGTGACTAGCAATGTGAACTTCGCTCACTATAAAAATATCAAGGCCATTTTTGTGTGTCGAAGAACGAGACATATGAATACGTTTTGGAGGTGCGTTCAGCCGCGAGCCCAGCAGAAAATGTTAGGCGTCTTGTGGCGTAAACTGCGTATGAGAGAGAGAGAGAGAGAGAGAGAGAGAGAGAGAGAGAGAGAGAGAGAGAGAGAGACAAACAGACAGACAGACAGACAGACAGACAGACAGACAGACAGACAGACAGACAGACAGACAGACAGACAGACAGACAGACAGAGAGCAAATAAGGTGGGGGAAAGGAAGACAGGGTAAGGGAAAACAAATAAATAAACCTAATTAGGGAGATAAACACTTAACCCTCAAGCACATATTTGGGGAGGAAATAAAGAGAGAGAGAGAGAGAGAGAGAGAGAGAGAGAGAGAGAGAGAGAGAGAGAGAGAGAGAGAGAGAGAGAGAGAGAGAGGAGAGAGAGAGAGAGAGAGAGAGAGAGAGAGAGAGAGAGAGAGAGAGAGAGAGAGAGAGAGAGAGAGAGAGAGAGAGAGAGAGAGAGAGAGAGAGAGAGAGAGAGAGACTTGATGCAAGGGAAGGAGCCCACGGATAGGGAGACGACGTGGGGGAGAAAGAATGAGGGAGTGGTACTGAGAGAGGGTTGAATGCGAAAGGGGGAATAAATCAGGAAAGGGCATTCGAATGAGACGAAGATAGGAAGTGGTGTGAGGCGAGGTATATGAGCTGAGCAAGGGGTGTAATTGAGTCAGAGGGGTGAGGGGAGGGGAAACAGTGTAATCGAGTCAGAGGGGTGAGGGGGAAAGGTGATATCGAGTCAGAAGGGTGAGGGGAGAGGAGTAATCAAGTCAGAGTGGTGAGAGGAGAGGTGATATCGACTCAGAGGGGTGAGGAGAGAGAGGTGTTACTGAGTCAGAAAGGTAAAGAATGCATGTGACTGAGTGAGTGAAGGTGAAGTAGAGGTATACCTGTAGATCAGGAAGGTGAGACGCAGTGGTCGTGGCGACGCCTTGAGCGTACCTGGCCAAGCACGGTTTAAAGGTGTGTAGCTCTCCTGAAAGACTCACAGCCCCTCTCCCTTATCTTTCCCCTCTTTCCCCTTACAGGACATAGGGAGAGGCGAGGGGGGGAGGGGTATTGAGGAAACGGTGAGGGGAGCTGACTGAGGAAGAGAGGGGAGAGGGAGCCGAGGGTGTGACGTGCGGAAGTCGAGAGTGTGTCGTAGGTGTGTGAAGGGTGGACCTGGAGTGTGATGAGGGGAGAGTCTAAGGAAAGGCGGGAGGTAAGGGAAGGTTGAGCGATAGATAAGGGGTGGTAGAGAGAGGGGAGACAAGAGGAGGGACAAATAATAGGGATTCGGAGTGTAAAAGAGAAAAGAAGAGGGGATCACTGTTACCTGAGAAGAGTGAGGGCTCCTGCTGAGGAGCGGAGAGGGAAGGGAATTATCAGAAGAATGAGCTAAGCCATTACGACCATATAGCACTTGGAAGGGGTGAGGATAAGGATTTGGGATGGAACGGGAAGGGGGGGGGGGGGGAAGAAATGGTGCCCAACTACTTGGACGGTCGGGGATTGAACGCTAACCTGCATGAAGCGAGACCGTCGCTCTACCGTCCAGCCCAAGTGGTTTGGGCGAAGGAAGTTGAAAGTTGTTACATGGAGAGAGAAATGAGATTGAAGAAGTGTTTAACTGGGGAGCAGAGGAGAGAAGCTGTTAGCTGGGGTGAGAGAGAGAGAGAGAAAACAGACAGACAGACAGACAGACAGACAGACAGACAGACAGACAGACAGACAGACAGACAGACAGACAGACAGACATACAGACAGAGGAAGTCGGTCGAGGGAGCCGATGGCCGAGCGAACAGCACGCTGGGCACGTGATCCTGTGGTCCCGGGTTTGAACCCGGGCGCCGGCAAGAAAAAATGGGCAGTTTCTTTCACTCTATGCCCCTGTTACCTAGCAGTAAATAGGTACCTGGGAGTTAGTCAGCTGTCACGGGCTGCTTCCTGGGGTGTGTGTGTGGTGTGGAGAGAAAAAAAATGTAGTAGTAGAAACAGTTGATTGACAGTTGAGAGGCGGGCCGAAAGAGCTGAGCTCAACCCCCACAAGCACAACTAGGTGAATAAAGACAGACAGACAGACAGACAGACAGACAGACAGACAGACAGTGTGGTATCATTAGTATAGGAGTGGAAAGAAACGCGTGAAAAAAATAGAAGAAGAAAAGCGGAGAAATATACATATAGGGGTACAAATGGGGTGTAGAGAAGGGTAAAAGAAATGTAGAGTGAGCATAGAGGACCGAAGAGCAGTCGAGTAAAAGTGAAAACGGGATAAGAAGGGTAATAATGAGAGAGAATCCGGAGAAAAGGATTGAAAGGATTAGAGGCTGATTGATAGAATGAGGTGAACAATAGAGTTGTACTTTGGGTTTAGTGGAAGGAGGATAGAGTTGGGAGGAGTTAGAGTGAAGTGAGAAACAGAGTAGGTTTGAAGGGATGAATAGGGGTGGGCAGGGTAAAGTGTGGCAAGGCGTAGCTGATGGGTATTGAGTCGGTTTGGAAAGGGTTTTAGGAAGAGGGGGGATTTATGGAGGGGTAGTGATGGGGAGGAAGATAGTAAAGGGAAGTGGGATAGGAGGGATAAAACTGATGTGGCGCGGAATCGAGAAAGTTCAGGAGTCGTTGGAGTAAATGTTCCGAGGTGATGACGCAGTATGTAGAAGTGCCGCTTTGTGCTAGTGTGGCTCTGTTCTAGTGTCACCTGGTGCTAGTGTGGCTTTGTTCTAGTGTCACCTTGTGCTAGTGTGGCTTTGTTCTAGTGTCACCTTGTGCTAGTGTGGCTTTGTTCTAGTGTCACCTTGTGCTAGTGTGGCTTTGTTCTAGTGTCACCTTGTGCTAGTGTGGCTCTGTTCTAGTGTCACCTGATGCTAGTGTGGCTCTGTTCTAGTGTCACCTGGTGCTAGTGTGGCTCTGTTCTAGTGTCACCTGGTGCTAGTGTGGCTCTGTTCTAGTGTCACCTTGTGCTAGTGTGGCTCTGTTCTAGGGTCACCTGGTGCTAGTGTGGCTCTGTTCTAGTGTCACCTGGTGCTAGTGTGGCTCTGTTCTAGTGTCACCTGGTGCTAGTGTGGCTCTGTTCTAGTGTCACCTTGTGCTAGTGTGGCTTTGTTCTAGTGTCACCTGGTGCTAGTGTGGCTCTGTTCTAGTGTCACCTTGTGCTAGTGTGGCTCTGTTCTAGTGTCACCTGGTGCTAGTGTGGCTCTGTTCTAGTGTCACCTGGTGCTAGTGTGGCTCTGTTCTAGTGTCACCTGGTGCTAGTGTGGCTCTGTTCTAGTGTCACCTGGTGCTATGTGGCTCTGTTCTAGTGCCGCCTTGTGCTAGTGTGGCTTTGTTTTAGCGTCGCCTTGTTCTATACCAGCCTTGTGCTGGTATAGAACAAGGCGACGTTATACTAGCTAGTTATACTAGAACAAGGCTAGTTATACTAGCACCTTTGTGCTAGTATAACTTTGAGCGCGAACTCAATAATGGATATGGACTCAATATCAGAAAACCAACAATGAAGATATCCCAAAAATTAAGACGACGTCTCTGGGAGATCCTGGACCCTGGGTTAGAGAGCGTAGCCAATGCTAACTGCATATGGTGGAGCGTGTTCCTCTGGCCCTTCCTCTCAGCCTAACCCAATAATCATGTCATTACTGCGTTAACGTAGAGGCCAAAAATAGTATAACCTGTGATTTTGGAGGGGATATTGCCATCTGGAATGGGAATGAGGGGAAGTGGCCGTACAGGGGAATAAGAACCAAGGAAATGGGTGTGGGGAGAAGGGGAATTGCTGGACTCTAGTGTCATAAAGTTTCTTGAGTCATCATCTTATTTCCACCTATCCACTTATTTCCACCATCATGAACGGTATATACTCTACGTCGATTATATTTGCTAAAAACCACTGTATATTATAGCAGCTTTTTTAAAAAAAAATATTATTTACCTTGGTCTCTTAGGTAATAGGAAAATTGCGGATATATGAACCTTGTAAAATCTTCAGTGGAAGTCCTGTGATTTAGTCTATAGCCAATCAGGTGCGAGAGCTATCATGATCAAATCTCATTGGCTAGAATATCAGGGTAAAGCACCTTTGCCAATCAGAGAGAAGGCAGCGCTTCTTCTAAGGATCTAGGACTGAATAACGTAAAGTAATTTATTTATACAACGAATCTTGGTGAACGATTGTACTGATTGTCACTGTATTGTGAAGGAAGTCGTTTTGGTGTGCCTAAGCAACTGATGTAGCAAGATCGTAATGTAACTAATGTCTTCTACGTAAAGGCATTCATTACGGAGTCTCTGTGTTGTTCGTTAGGTCGACGCAATAAAGAGCATTTGTACCCCTGACTAAGGAGGTATTGGTGTGTAGGATGCTGGAATTCCTACAATGAAAAGGAAGTTGTCATCGCCGCCTGAGGAAGCTGCAATAAGATGATGCTCTTTGGTCAAGCACCAATGATTTGAAAGTGGCTGATATTGAGGTAATTGTATTGTTAGAGACAAAATAGTTTTACTGGTTCCTCATATTGTTTAGTGTAAAAAATTTTCCTCCTGCAGTTTACAGCAGCTACATTCACCTCAGTATTTATCTTGCATATACAGTCATTGTCAGCAAGTGGGATATTTTCCTTCTCGTTCTCGATCTAAATTTTATCTTCAGTACTAATAAATTTCTTACATAGGTTAGATTTGGCAGATTACATTTCCATAGCATATTGGTAGTATTTGTCAGGGTAAGTTTAATGTATGTTCCACTCCAGTGTTTACAATTGTTAAATAAATATTTGTTGAATGTGATGGTTGCCATTATTATTATTACTACAATAGCACAAATATATTTATATTATTTTGCTGTAGCAGAAAATGTGTAGTTTGATGCCGATACAACAAGGATTACAGTTTAACTAATATTTCAAATTCAGGTGTGCTTAACTTGCTTTCATATTACTTGACAGTGAGTATATATTTTTTGTGAGAATTTGATTACACTCCATTATATTCATTTTGTAATACGTTTACTGCTAATATTTACTCAGCGTATTTAATGTTAAGTTTAGTGTGACTTTACACTACCAGTATTTTTGCGTTTTATGAGCGTTTAATTATCATTTAGCATCCTAGGCTTTGTACATTTCACATTTCTCCATATCACGGAGTTTAAACATTTTGTTACTAAGTCAAATGCTATTATTTGAACGCACATTTTACATGAAAAGCTTGAAAATATTATCCTCAAATATATATTTCCTCGCCACACATTCCAAAATAAACTAGACCAATGATTCATCTTTTAACTCACAGGTTATTACTGATCATAATGATACTACCTAGGAAATAAAAACAGTGTTGTTCTGAGTGAGACGAAGTAAATGTAGAAGCGAGCTTCGAGCGACCTTCCTCGAAGGAGTATCCCCAATCAGCCTTTTATGAGGATGCTAAAGGCCTGATAGTGTGCTAGGTTTACAGTACAAAGAGGATGTGAGATATAACTCTGTACTACCCTCCTCTTAGCTTACGTACTTAGTACGTTTTAATTCTCTTGGCGTACAAATTCTGTGTCGTTTATGTGGTTTTAGTGATGTGGATGACCGCACAGCCTCCGCGGCTCCTTCCTCCCTCTCTCGACTACAGGTATAGTGAGGTCTGCACAGTCTCTGTCCCGGAAAGCTGAGGCATCTTCAAGTAAGCTGCAGGTAGGGACACTTAGTCCTCGGTGGTGAGAGAAAGTACCAACAACAGGCTTGAAAGGGCTGGGACTGATGGGTATGTACATTACTACACAAGTCTAATCTTTTGTATTTTGAGTTATGGTGGCTGATGAATCAGGTTATCTTGAGGTTATCTTGAGATGATTTCGGGGCTTTTTAGTGTCCCCGCGGCCCGGTCCTCGACCAGGCCTCCACCCCCAGGAAGCAGCCCGTGACAGCTGACTAACACCCAGGTACCTATTTTACTGCTAGGTAACAGGGGCATAGGGTACAAATACATCTCCATTACCATAACACTTATATGAGAAAGTTCCTCGTTTTTCTCTATGTATTATTATCGTCTCAATTCCCCTTCTATTTCTTTATTTTTCATCTTACGGTTGTCACCTAAGATTTTTCTTGTTTCTCCCACACAGGGTTCTCGCGGCTAAGTGGATAACGTTCGAGATTCGCAGCCTACGGATCCGGGTTCGATTCCCAACAGAGGCAGACAAAAATGGCAGACATTCTTTCACCTTATTCGTCCATTTACTTAACAGTAAATATTTACCTAGGAGTTGGGTTTTGCATCCTGCATCCTAGGGTGCAGTCACAAAAGTGTGGGACACAGATTTATCTGTGTCACACACAGACATACACACCCACACACACACACCCACCAACATACACATACACACACACACACACACACACACACATACACACACACACACACACACACACACACACACACACACACACACACACACACACGCACACACAGGGGCCTCGTAGCCTGGTGGATAGCGCGCAGGATTCGTAATTCTGTGGCGCGGGTTAGATTCCCGCACGAGGCAGAAACAAATGGGCAAAGTTTCTCTCACCCTGAATGCCCCTGTTACCTAGCAGTAAATAGGTACCTGGGAGTTAGTCAGCTGTCACGGGCTGCTTCCTGGGGTGTGTGTGTGTGTGTGTGTGGTGTGGAAAAAAAAAAAAAAAAAAAGAAGTTAGTAAACAGTTGATTGACAGTTGAGAGGCGGGCCGAAAGAGCAAAGCTCAACCCCCGTAAAAACACAACTAGTAAACACACACACACACACACACACACACACACACACACACACACACACACACACACACACACACACACACACACACACACACACACACACACACACACACACACACACACACACACACACACACACCCACACACACACACCCACCAACATACACATACACACACACACACACACACACACCCACCAACATACACATACACACACACACACACACACACACACACATACACACACACACACACACACACACACACACACACACACACACACACACACACACACACACACACACACACACACACACACACACACACCTAGCTCTTCACCTCCCTCCTAATCCACCATTCCCTGCTCGGTTCCTCCCAAGAACACCTCAGAAGGTGCACCAATGCTGGAGTCTGTTTCTGCGATTCCTTAATATTGCCGGTGACACGGGAGAGTCGAGGGGCAGTGTGAAACATTCACAGGAGGCCAGAAGGGGTCAGCTTGCAAGTCAAAGTCTCTACAGGAGGGCAAGCAGGCGCTGCTTGGTGAATCGTCAGTGCTGATTGCATACTGGTCCTAATTATATGGTAAATTATATTACTCTTTCGATTAATGGCTATTATAATTAAGATTAGAATTGTTACGACTTAAAAATAATAATAATAATAATAATAATAATAATAATAATAATAATAATAATAATAATAATAATAATAATAATAATAATAATAATAATAAGTGATTAATAATGATAATTAATGATAAATTATATTTGAAATTATTAGTAATATAATTTTACTTCTTATAGCAAACTTAAATCATTGTTAACGATGTAAATATTATTTTAGATGGGAAGCTTATTATAATTGTAATATTTAAAATAAATGAAATTTTTCTTAAAATAAAATTGTATTTCAAATTAGAATTTGTTTTATAATGCAATTTTATTTTGCTTAGAATCCTTATTACCTTGAAGACTGCACCAAAACCAACACTCAGTTAACCGAGCTGTATTTCTTGGCCTAAATTATATATTTTTGTGCCAACAGTGTAAACAATTTTGAGACGTGATGCGTAGACACGGTGCTTGAAACGAAAGGTAAACATCTTGGACTTGGTACGTTTAACGAGACCTAAACATCCTGGACTTGGTACGTGTAGTAGCCAGACTTATGCATCTTGGACTTCTTACATTATACGAGGCCTAAACCTCTTAGAGAGCGTACGTTTAACAAGACACACACACACACGCACAGGGAGCTTGCCGATGTCTGTTGCATATTTCACAAGATGCATTAGTGCTTCAGAGCTTGGAAACATTGAAACATATACAGTTTCGAATGATCTTAAAATAATATTTCATACATCTTAATATGTTTGTCAAATACCATTTGATACAGGGAAATATAATGACAGAATACAACTGAAGAACAGCATTAATAGGCAAAAATGCTAGGGAAATTAGCATAGATTT
Organism: Procambarus clarkii; assembly: GCF_040958095.1. Lineage (NCBI taxonomy): Eukaryota > Metazoa > Arthropoda > Malacostraca > Decapoda > Cambaridae > Procambarus > Procambarus clarkii. The sequence goes on along the minus strand of NC_091151.1, from coordinate 46,311,292 downwards.
AGCTAATAATCATATTATGCATGATGCATATCTTCTCTTCAACACCAGGCATACATGCTAAGGTGTACACAGTCATTTCTTCTCCTTCCTAGGTGTACATACCTAGACATACACAGCTGCCTCCACTCCTACCAAAGTGTACACATCCACCTCAATTCCTCCACCAGGTGTACATGCCCCAACCCCCCCAAGCTTCCAACAGAAGTATATATATCCTCAGGTAGCCAAAAGCCTCGAACGCCGGCACAAGGTGTTCCCGCCACCACCCGTCTACCTAAGCTCCTTCCGCCAATGACGTCTTATGCGACACGGGAATGCTTTTACTTCCATCAACAAAAAATAAAGTTATACTCTCTATCCCCCTTTCAACCACATGTTTACCCTCTGCCCCTTGCCCCTTTCCTTTCCTTCTGTCTGGATCAGAGAAGACAAGGAAGGCGGATAGTGATGGAATAGTGTAGACCTAGAAAGAGAATTGACATTAGAGGAGGATAGGCTTAGAATTAAGGAAAATAAGGGGAATGAGATAAAAATTTGCATATTAGGAAGAGGGTAAGGTTGAAAAGAGGCAGATCCTGATGAAGGGAAGACTTAGAAAGTGAGGATAGAACAAGAAGACGTGTAAACCTGGAAAAAGGGTAAATTTGGAAGTGAAGAATATCTGGAAGGTGGAAAATCCTGTAATAACAAAAAACCTGGAAGGGCGAAGACCAGCAATAGGGAAAGACCGGACAGAAGACTAGACATTGAAAAGGAGAAGAACTGGAAGAAAAACTGATCTGAAAGATAGTAAAAGATGAGACTAAAAGTTAAAAAAAAAAGGATTTATTTATTTAGATGAAAATATAAACAAAGCGAGGTGACTCTTAAAAGAATAACAATAACCGTGAACTTTCGCCTTTTAACTCACCGAAATAAAGCTGCCATTTCCTCCCCGCTCTCTTAGCCACCCTCCCTCCCTCCCCTCCTTCTCTCCTTCTCTCCACTCACCTCTCATCCCTCCATCCAAACCTTTTCCCTGCCTGCATCAGTTAAGAAGGCCTCGTGGCGCCTTGGAGGAAAGACAACAATAGCCATGAAAATCTGCATTCAACTCGAAACAAAAGCAAGTCTTGGCACCTCTAAAAGCACAAAATAACCATCATCACTCACTTATCATTCGTATGCGATAACAAATCTTGGTGCTTTAAAAAATTGTAAGAGATAAGACTAGGAACGTTGACAATCTTAATGAAAAAAAATTATGATCTTTAAACCATGTGGGAATTATTCACAAATCAATGTAATACAACGTCATTCAAGAAAAGGTTCCAAATACACACAGACCCACAGACAGACAGACTGTAACAGAAGAGAAATAATGAAATAATGAGAGGGAGATATAGAGTGATATAACAACTTGATAACCATTACAAGTCCTCAAGCGTCGAGCATTTCCAATATGTGCTTCAGTTGAGTCCATGATGCCAACACTTTATATGGTTAGTGTTTAAGGAGGAGGTCTAGTATGGGGACTCTCTCTCTCTCTCTCTCTCTCTCTCTCTCTCTCTCTCTCTCTCTCTCTCTCTCTCTCTCTCTCTCTCTCTCTCTCTCTCTCTCTCTCTCTCTCTCTCTCTCTCTCTCTTTCTCTCTCTCTCTCTCTCTCTCTCTCTCTCTCTCTCTCTCTCTCTCTCTCTCTCTCTCTCTCTCTCTCTCCTGTGGAATTAAACCACAGCTTTTCACTTACTTTTGAAAACTAATTTTATCTTCATCTTACTAATAGAGATAATAATTTTGGTCGTCACATAAAATGCTAAATTTCTTTCAAATAAATTAATGACTGAAGGTACTTTTTAAGATAAATTGTTAGCTGTTAATTCCTAAAATACTGTTATTTCGAAAACATTTAGAATGATATGTATGCTAAAGAAAATTTTTTATGAAAAAACATTTTTTCACTGAAAAGGTGGCAAGGGAAAATATTTGAACTAAATATCACTTTAATTTAAAAGTTTTCGCATAGAATACCCTTTGACGAGGAACATTTTAGCAAGGAATACACTTGGAGAAATACCAATTTTTCAGCCACGTTATTGTGACTCATCGTCTGCAAATATAAATATATATATATATATATATATATATATATATATATGTCGTACCTAATAGCCAGAACGCACTTCTCAGCCTACTATTCAAGGCCCGATTTGCCTAATAAGCCAAGTTTTCATGAATTAATGTTTTTTCGTCTACCTAACCTACCTAACCTAACCTAACCTAGCTTTTTTTGGCTACCTAACCTAACCTTACCTATAAATATAGGTTAGGTTAGGTTAGGTAGGGTTGGTTAGGTTCGGTCATATATCTACGTTAATTTTAACTCCAATAAAAAAAAATTGACCTCATACATAGAGAAAAGGGTTGCTTTATCATTTCATAAGAAAAAAATTATAGTAAATATATTAATTCAGGAAAACTTGGCTTATTAGGCAAATCGGGCCTTGAATAGTAGGCTGAGAAGTGAGTTCTGGCTACTAGGTACGACATATATATATATATATATATATATATATATATATATATATATATATCTCGGTATATATATGTATATATATATATATATATATATATATATATATATATATATATATATATGTATATATATATATATATATATATATATATATATATATATATGTCGTACCTAGTAGCCAGAACTCACTTTTCAGCCTACTATGCAAGGCCCGATTTGCCTAATAAGCCAAGTTTTCCTGAATTAATATATTTTCTCTAATTTTTTTCTTATGAAATGATAAAGCTACCCATTTCATTATGTATGAGGTCAATTGTTTTTTATTGGAGATAAAATTAAAGTAGATATATGACCGAACCTAACCAACCCTACCTAACCTAACCTAACCTATCTTTATAGGTTAGGTTAGGTTAGGTAGCCGAAAAAGTTAGGTTAGGTTAGGTTAGGTAGGTTAGCTCGTCGAAAAACAATTAATTCATGAAAACTTGGCTTATTAGGCAAATCAGGCCTTGCATAGTAGGCTGAGAAGTGAGTTCTGGCTACTAGGTACGACATATATATATATATATATATATATATATATATGTCGTACCTAGTAGCCAGAACGCACTTCTCAGCCTACTATTCAAGGCCCGATTTGCCTAATAAGCCAAGTTTTCCTGAATTAATATATTTTCTCTAATTTTTTTCTTATCAAATGATAAAGCTACCCATTTCATTACGTATGAGGTCAATTTTTTTTTATTGGAGTTAAAATTAACGTAGATATATGACCGAACCTAACCAACCCTACCTAACCTAACCTAACCTATCTTTATAGGTTAGGTTAGGTTAGGTAGCCGAAAAAGTTAGGTTAGGTTAGGTTAGGTAGGTTAGGTAGTCGAAAAACAACTAATTCATGAAAACTTGGCTTATTAGGCAAATTGGGCCTTGCATAGTAGGCATAGAAGTGCGTTCTGGCTACTAGGTACGACATATATATATATATATATATATATATATATATATATATATATATATATATATATATATATATATGTATATATATATATATATATATATATATAGACATATGTCGTACTTAGTAGCCAGAACTCACTTCTCAGCCTACTATGCGAGGCCCGATTTGCCTAATAAGCCAAGTTTTACTGAATTAATATATTTTCTCTAATTTTTTTCTTATGAAATGATAAAGCTACCCATTTCATTATGTATGAGGTCAATTTTTTTATATTGAAGTTAAAATTAACGTAGATATATGACCGAACCTAACCAACCCTACCTAACCTAACCTAACCTATCTTTATAGGTTAGGTTTAGTTAGGTAGCCGAAAATGTTAGGTTAGGTTAGGTTAGGTAGGTTAGGTAGTCGAAAAACAATTAATTCATGAAAACTTGGCTTATTAGGCAAATCGGGCCTTGCATAGTAGGCTGAGAAGTGCGTTCTGGCTACTAGGTACGACATATATATATGTCGGTATATATATATACCACTTCAAGAAGTATATTTCAGTAAGAACACTTTGGCAAAGAATAGCCCCTGACCCTTTGAAAAGATATAAAGATATAACATTGAAAACCAAATAATTAACGAAAAATTTACCCTTAATGCCTCGAGATGACTAGAAACGTTTCGACAATAAATGCTTCGTGAAGACAAACTTCTCTGGTCTAAGTGCCTCTTGAAGATAAAACAAATATTTTCCTTTTCTCCTGCCAAATTTCCGTAACGAGTTAAGTTAGCTTTCATTTACTTCCAGAGGAGTGAGGAAAAAGTTCCTCGACTCCCTTAATCCGGTGGGAGACGAGGAAATTTGTTCTTAACCTAATGAAGAGAGACTTCATCAATTTCATTTTTCCTCTACAGGCACTTATTTGCAGCCTTGAAGGAGAATTAGAGTACACTTCATCAGTACTTATACCGAGATTCTGACAGCAATTGCAATATTTGGCATAAACTTGATTATATGTTTGACTTGCTTACATGTTTGAATTGCTGTTTGTTTGCATATCTGTTTGATTTTTTTTTAATAATTGGCTTTATGTCTGATTTTGATTATCTGTATGTTATTGTTTACGCGATTGCAAAGATAAAACTACGAATTTATTATGCACGATCAAATGAGAAAAAAATGAAGCAAAAAAACAACTGTTTGTCATTTTACTTCACTGTACACCATTCAATATATTAATGTCTGTCTGTTTATCTATCGATGCTTGTGCATAACTTATTCACCCTGTTATCTCTTCCACCCTTATCTGTCTGTCTGTCTGTCTGTCTGTCTGTCTGTCTGTCTGTCTGTCTGTCTGTCTGTCTGTCTGTCTGTCTGTCTGTCTGTCTGTCTGTCTGTCTGTCTGTCTGCCTCTCTGTCTATCTGTCAGTGACAATAAAGAGTCTTAAATAGTATATAGGCCAGAAATTTCCCCATCAATGTGGCCCTTCCAGCAAACGAGGCGCCCGACGGATTACTGCACGTTATTGCATCCCGGTTGCATTGTTATTGCAAGGTGTGCTGGCGTGTTATGAATGTCTGGCGTCGACAGCAGCGTCATTCAGCTCCGAAAATCTATTGTCTTGTCGTCTTTTGTGTACAAGTTTGGTGTGCCAACTCCGGCCGCCGACAGACTCCTTGATCACCTTGGAATTTAGGTTTTTGCAATGTTACAGTGTGCTCCGATAGACATTCAAACAGGCAAACATTGACGTGCACATAATTACACGTACGGACATGCATGGATGCGCCATGAGAAATTGCACAATAGGGTACTTGCCTACAAACACTTGTAGATAAGAACATGTCAGTAAGCACTTATTGGTAAGCCCAAACATACCTAAAAAGCACAAAAATCAAAATATGTAGAAATTCACACACACTCACACACACACACACACACACACACACACACACACACACACACACACACACACACACACACACACACACACACACACACACACACACATGTATGTGTACGTGGGTGTGTGAATTTCTATATGTTTCTTTTACACATACATACACATACACATGCACACACACACATTTCATCCCACAATCTTTATCACATTTTCTCTCTTCTTACAATCATATTCCCTCCCTTTTTTCCCTACCACATTTCCTCCCTTACATTCTCCTACACTCCCTCACTCTCTCCCTTAATCCATCGCTCCATCTCACTTTGCAGAAGAACCATCCAACGCCCACCTTTGTCAATTTTCTCATTACCTTCTCCTCTACAGCTCTTCTCCCTTCATACCGGTAGTCTAATCCTCAGTGCTTTGTTTATGATCCAAAGAGAGACAAATTCGTGGTCTCTCTCATGATTTGCAAGGCTTGTGAGATATCTCTCTTGTACGTACTGTCTATCTTTCATACTGGAATTCTCATTTTCTTAACGCGAACGGAAAGAACTCATCGAAATGATGAAATTTTTTTCTACCTGTTCTCGTACAAAATGCTCATTTATATTTGTTCAAATGATCATGGAGTAGAAATAATGCAAAGTCATACAATGTTTTACTCTCTCTCTCTCTCTCTCTCTCTCTCTCTCTCTCTCTCTCTCTCTCTCTCTCTCTCTCTCTCTCTCTCTCTCTCTCTCTCTCTCTCTCTCTCTCTCTCTCTCTCTCACACACACACACACACACACACACACACACACACACACACACACACACACACACACACACGCACACCATACATCATCCTCATAATCATCTAAAGCACCCAATTACTAAATTGTTTTAATTTAGTTTTATCATTGCCATGCCAATAACTTCGATTAAGTTAATCTAATTGGCCCCCGAACACACCCTCACCTTCGTTGAGGACGAATATTTTCCTGATTAAGACAGGGTTGAATATTGATATTAAAAGCCCTACGTCTCACATTCTGAAGCGAAATTACATTTCCGTTTCCCTAATGCTTATTGGATCGTATTTTACCCTAAAGGAGCGAGATAACAGGCTTCTTTTATCTGTCTCATCAAGGTATGTTTAATCAAGTTAGAATCGGATATGTGAAGAGGGATATATGAGTGGTCTTACATCTTCCTTGACTATCAAACGTTTTCCGACAATACCACACAAAAGATTGCTATATAAGTTTGAAAAGAAAACCGCGAATTACAGTTTGCAGACTGGAATGTGTTCGTGATTGAACTTGTACCGTTTCTTGAATAAGTAAACTACTAACTAACAGGATGAAATGTTAACATTCCGATACTCCGTGATGATGCAAATCTGACTGAAAATGGTCAGAACTAAGGAGTGTAGATGAACGTCCACAAAACAAAGGTCAGATAAGATATTAAGCTATTAGATATTAAACCCGGCAAATGTAAAACAATGAGACTGCATGCAGGCGATGAGTCACAATAACGTGGCTGAAGTATGTTGACCAGACCACACACTAGAAATTGAAGGGACGACGACGTTTCGGTCCGTCCTGGACCATTCTCAAGTCGATTGAGAATGGTCCAGGACGGACCATTCGATCGACTTGAGAATGGTCCAGGACGGACCGAAACGTCGTCGTCCCTTCAATTTCTAGTGTGTGGTCTGGTCAACAATGAGACTGTAAATAGGTGAGAGGAATCCCGGTCACGACAAAACATGAGGGATGTAACATTCACTGCTGATACAGTGGAGGGACCTCAAAGTGATAATAAAACAAACACTTATATGAAGGTCATATAATTGGCCTGTTTAAAACGAGGGAATGTTAAGCCTCTAGGAACATGCCCATGAAGATTTTCAGAAGACTTTAACAACACTTTTTAAGACCTGTATTTAAGTACAGAGCTACAGCGGGAAGTTTTCTTCTGATAAACCACGAAGCTTGAAAAGATACAGAAATCTGATGCAAGGCTTGCCCCCAAATATAGAAAAAATAACAACGAACAAGGAGAGAGTTGAATTGAACACCTGTAAAAGAAACGAGAGAGATGGGACGTGACAGACATGCAATATTCTTCGAGTGACTGACAGGACAGAGTTTTACGGAAGTGAAACTGTAGAAGGAGGAAGCGTGGGGGAAAGTAAGAGACCTCAAATCAGACGTAGGGGAACATTTATTCATTGGGATAGCAGCAACGAAATGAAATGAGCTGTTAAAGAAGATAATAAAAGTCAACTCCATTATCAAAAGAAGCTTACTGATTCACAGTCTTTAAAGTAGATATGAAATGAACTTAAAGGGATGCAAGTCACCGGAACAGACAACTGACATCTGAAATGGCGGAGCCCAGGAAATAAAGCTCGGTGGACATCGTTTTGCACACCTGGAGGAAAAAAAATCGACCTCTTGCAGTTTCTTGCATCACTTGGTTTTGTGACACAAGCGTCTACTTCATATTGTATTCAGGAAGGCCAACTCTCATCCCAACTTTAGCAAAGGACGGAAAAAAGTTTTAGGTAGGCCATTGACTTGGGACGCTGGAAGCCATCTGGATGATCGTGACCAGCTGAACAGGTATCCTCTTGCACAATCATTACATTTGACAACCCTCTTGGGTTACTTAGGTGCCAAATATGTCAAGGATATTCATAATATTTGTAATTTAGGAGTATTTAACTTTTACGAGACTTGGATGGGAAAGATGTAGTTCTGCTAGAAACGGGAGTTGCCGTCTTACACCAGCTGCGATAGATGCCCCTTTGTTTCGATTGTAATATTTGTCTTCTAGTGTCACTTGCGACAAGTGTTCGATTGTGTTAGCTGTGACAGGTGTTCATTTGTGCTGTCAGGTGTCTTTTAGAGCCAACTTTGGTTCAGTAACTGTTTCCTAATACGGGATGTGTAAGAATTCATAAAAGACGTTTTTTTCAAATATTGACGAACACAACGAAATTCCTTTCGCCACAACCCACACCTTCTGCTCTCTCCCTACTCTACTCTATCGCAAACTATTTCCATATCATTTCTTTTCATTATTTTAACTGATTGTTCTCTTCCCTTCCTTATTCGTATTCTCACGCCTGCATCCCTAATTCGACCTTGTTAGAGCTCTCACCAACAGTAAATTTAAAAGAAAATTATAAATTAATAATTTCCCCTATATCTTCATCTGAAGTGGATTTCAGTGTTCTGATTTGGCTTTCCCTTAACGGGGAACCTTAGTTACCAGTTGTGAAGATCTGTAGTGGTAGAGTACAGAAGAAATTTGAACTCTACCGACAACAACATTTCGGTGTATCAATATTCCATACAACAGTACACAATATATCAATACACAGTACCTCAACACACAGCACATCAATGCTGTCAATGCTCAATCAACACATCGAGCCCGTTGTCTCGATTTCCGTAACTAATGCAATGGTGTAACACAATCAGACGCACCAGAAACTAAGCCACCACCCACTTACAGGACCTGATAATTATTAGGCACACAAAGCGTCTATATTGATATGTTTATAATTTCCCTAAACCACCGCAATGTTACGCTGAAGTATATTGCATAAAAACCGAAATGCGTTCAGTTAGTGATCAGGTACGGTAATAGTACCTGATCTATGACTAAATAGTACTGTAATCATGCTGCAATAGTACTGTAATAGTACTCACTTCTGTGTGCTGTATCCGACATGTCCCTCTGTATCTTGACTCTCCTTCGTCCTTTTTCCTGAGAACTCGCTGGAGAATGAGAAAAAAAATAGCAGGGATACATTGAATAAAAAATACACAGGTATATATTCATAGATAGTGATAACGGAAAGCCAAATATACAAACTCTGAGATAACGAATTCACAGTTGATGGATGAGAGACGTCGGTAAGAAGTAGATGATGAACAGGTGAGCGATGAAGTGTATAGAAGAATTGGAAGATAAGGGGAAGATGACAGACGTAATTGATGTCATAAATCATAGAGAAAATTTATATGCACCAGCACGGGAGCACGCGCGCGCTGGTGAACACAAGCCCTTCCTTATTCACATGACTCCTGCATACACCCTCCTACAAACACACACACACACACACACACACACACACACACACACACACACACACACACACACACACACACACACACACACACACACACACACACACACACACACACACACACACACACACACACACACACACACACACACACACTCATCTACCTACAAATGCTTCACGTCCCCTTCTATCTACCTACGCACCACGCTCTCTTTGATCTATCTACGCTCCACGCTCCCTCCTATCCACACTCTTCCATCCTCTCTCTCTCACAATCACTCTTGCATTCTCACCCCTCACTCCTGACACGAGAGGAATTACCTCAATAACTTCCCAATATGAGTGGGAGTGAGGGGACACGAGCACGAGGAGAGGGGAAGGGGACTCGAGAGGGGAAACTTGAGAGGGAGTGAGTAGTAACACGAGAGACATTAAAGGAGAGGGACACGAGAGGTAATGATGGAGAGAGAGACACAAGAGGTTATGATGGAGAGAGACACGAGAAGGAGTGGCAGAGAGGGACATGGGAAAAAGTTATGGAGTGGGACACGGAGGTGAATGAGAGGAAAAGAAGTGAATAAACATGTATAAAGAACACTATTCAGACCTTAAATGAGCCTTATTGGAAGTGTGCGGGCGAGGCATGAGTCTTTGGAGTGTGAGAGTGGGCGAGGCATGAGCTTGGGAGAGTGAGAGTGGGCGAAGTATAAACGTGGGTGTGTTGGAGTGGGAGAGGAATCGACATGGAAGCTTGTAAGTAGACGAGGCATAAACGTGGGAGCTAGTGAGTGTGCGAGGCATGGACATGTGCGCATGAGAGAGAGATTTAGCGAGGTATGGTCGACATATTTACAATGCAGGTTACCTGTTGCCTTGAGAAGCTTATCGAGCCTTACCTGGGGGGTTCCCCCCCCCCTTACTCCTTGTCAGCGTGATGTGACTGTACACTCACCTAACTGTCTTACAGAATCGACCTTCAGCTCCTGGACAACCCAACTCTTACCTCTCGGTCGACTGGCGTAATAGAACTTATAATACCTGCTTCTAAATTTATATTCCATTTCATTACAACTATATTTCAAGGTCATTCCACCAACTAATCTATTCTGTTTTTTTAACATTGATTCTGCTTGTTTCCAGTCCGTTTGTTTCCATAAATATACATTGTTCTGGGCCCAGCTATATAAAATAGTAATTTAGTTGTCTTCTGGTGTTTTGAGGCCGAGCTTATGTAGTTTAATATCAGTCTTCTAGAATTAAAAATAAAAGTCTTGAAGTCGCCATGTAGCTTCCCAATTAACATTTACCCTCCCAAGTATCATATGTATACTAGACTTGTTTCCAGACTTCGAAATCATCACTTCCCTAACGATCTAAAAATCATTCGCTAATCTAACCGAGTAAATAGTTCATTGATTCAGCGTTTCAGCAAACTGAAGAAATTTTAGCAATGATATCAGAAGACAGATATGATCTGAGAGAACAGATGAGGACTGGGACTTTAGATTTGTGAGAGCTTAGATAAGAAATGCATTGGTTTGTACGTAATGACATGAATATCAATTGGAATATATAAATCTATTATATTTCATATTTCCTCACATGTCTACACACACACACACACACACACACACACACACACACACACACACACACACACACACACACACACACACACACACACACACACACACACACACACACACACACACACACACACACACGCACGCGCACACACACACACACACACTCACACGAGACCACACCCTCTTTCTCCAGAGACAGCACTTGTAAACGTCTCCACTGCCATAAATATTGGTCTACAGCACCACCATAAACATTAACCCAGACCTCCCCCCATCAACACCACCACCAGCCCCACTACTCTCCATACGCCATCATTTACAACTTCACCACAGGGAACTCTATCTACCCCACCCTTACCTGCACCACCACCGCAACCAATCTCACCATCCGTATTTGCACAATCACTAACGATATACATATCACTACCACCACGACCACCACAATCAACTGCAACATTACAACTATCACCTGATTCAAACACTGAAGACATACCCTTCCGATGATCGATATCCACATCATGAATGACTATCCGGATGGTTTCGCCCTCTGTGACCGAGCTCTGTCTCTTCAACTCGTCCTCCATGCCCAAGTCCCGGGACGTGTTTACCTCCAGCGACTGGGTGATCCGGGGCACGCCGCCCACGCCTGGCGTTGGGGTGGGCGTGGGCCCAGGGTACACTGAAGTGCAACGTGGGGAGGCTGGAGGCGTGGGTAATATCCGACCACTTTCAGACCTGACAGAAAAATAAAGAAAAGGATGGGTAATAACATATATTTTACTTGGATTATCAGAGGTTTGATTATGGGGCCTATAAAATACAAAACTTTCACTCTGTAAGCGAGGCCAGCTAGGAAGCTAACACAGAACGTTTCAGAGATCAGTTAAATGCTAGTCAATTTGGATTTTAAGTTTTCTCGAAGCATCATAATGGTATCTGGTGGTAAAAATTGCAAGTACAGCTATATTGACAAAATCCCGAAAGGAAATATTTTAAAAATCTTTATTTGTTCTTTAAATAAAAAAAATGAAAACAAAAACGGGCCACATCAGTTTAATGTCGTTATCAACAAGGAAATGTTACAAGGGAATGTGAAGGAACGTTTTAACAGAATGTGAAGGAACGTTTTAACAGAATGTGAAGGAACGTTTTAACAGAATGTGAAGGAACGTTTTAACAGAATGTGAAGGAACGTTTTAACAGAATGTGAAGGAACGTTTTAACAGAATGTGAAGGAACGTTTTAACAGAATGTGAAGGAACGCTTCAACAGAAACGATAGACACGTTTCAGCAGAAACTGAAGGAACGTCGCCAATGAATATGAAGCAGAATATTACGTTAGAAGTCAGCCAAGTTGCATATCTCAATGAACAAAGTTGAGAGGATGAAGGAAGAAAAGATTTTAGATCTAAGCGACAGGACTGAAAAAGTTGAGACTTGCCAAAGTTCTCAATCCAGCATACAAGTTCATTAGATGATTAAGAAGTATTTTCAGAAAAATTAATACTACTGAGATGAGATTTGGGTGGCCGTCTTATAATTATTCAAATTTATTAATTACCGTCATCATTATCAAAATTGTAATGATACTTATTGTTATTTATATGTGGTAATTTTATTTGTGATAAATATTATTATTATTATTTGTATTATTATTTAACAAAACACATTATTATTATTATGATTGTAGTATAATGTTTAACATCTGTTTCTCTTCCCTCCCTCTTAGTCTTCTCTCTTTCTTCTGTCCATCCCTCTTTTGTCTCTCTCTCTCTTTCTGGTATATCGCTTTTCATTCCATTTTGTTGCCCCTTCTTTCCTCCCCCTTTTCTCATTTTCCTTTTCCTTCTCTGCGGCTTTCTTCCCTCTTCTATTTCTCTTTCTCACCCCCTATTCTGTACTTCGCCACTCCCGTCTTGCTTCCTCTTCCCACCCAACTTCCCACCTCACTCTTCCTTCTTTTGACATTCTACATTTCGTTTTCTGAACCTCTTCCTTAACTCTCTCCCCCTCCCTCCTCCCTCTCTTTCATCCTCCTTGTCCTCCCGTCTTAGAAAAAGGGCAGGAGGACGCCTCCGAACACTTACACAGCCGAGGACCTCCTCCTGGTTAAACGATACTCCTCGTTATCAGGGTGAAGCCATTGCTCCTCCTCCAAGCTGGAAGTACCAGTTCTTCTTGGAGAGGTCTGAGCGGACGTGACTCCACTACCTGCCGCTCCGCCAACGCCGCCTGGTAGAGGAGGGGCCATCTCTGGAGACATGGGTGACGGAGAGTCGATAGTTGCTGTGGAAACGGAGAAATATCGGGTGATTAGAAGTTAGCTGATTAGTTTGAATGACGGGTTGAGGTAACTTGATTAATTTGAGTGACAGTTTGAGGTCATTTGATTAATTTGAATGACGGGTTGAGGTCACTTGATTAATTTGAGTGACTGTTTGAGGTCACTTGATTAATTTGAATGACGGTTTGAGGTCACTTAATTAATTTGAATGACGGTTTGAGGTCACTTAATTAATTTGAATGACGGTTTGAGGTCACTTGATTATTTTGATAGATGATTTGAGTCAATCTGATCAATTTTAGAGGCGATTTGAAGTTAGTTGATTGACTTCACAAATGAATATAAATTAGTGATTAATTTTATAGGTAAGAAGTAAGTTGACGAATTTAATAGGTTAGATGTAAGTTGATGATTTTGAAAATAATAAATTAAATAATTTGAAAGGTTATTATTTAAAAGACATTAAAGAAATGTTAAATTAATTGACTGGTGATTAATTAATTAATTTGATAGGTGATTAGAAGTTAGTTAATTAATTCGATTGGTTATTCGGAGTTAGTTAATTATTTTTACAGTCGATTCAGAGTTAATTAAATTGTTTGGTGATTCAAAGTTAGTTAATTAATTTTATAAATAGAGACAATTTAAGTATGAAAAAGATTTTTGATTGAAAGGTAACTCCTTGAAAGGTTGAAACTATAATTTCAACTTATCATTGCCACAACCACTTACCAAGACACAACCACCGCCAACTCCACTCTAAAGACAGAAATCGTCCCCCACAATCATGCAAACAACCACTATATTATATCTTCAATAGCTGCAAAACTCACCACGACCACAACCACCACAACCACCACTACCACTAACACATAACCACCACTACATACAACCTTCACTATCACAACCACTCAGCAACCACTACCACATTTACCAAGCCAAAATTAATCAACCAGAACAAGTATGATTGTAAACTTTGGCAAACTTTAGCAGCTGTTTGGGTAAGTTAGGTGAACTCTTGATGGGGAAACGTCACACACGTGTTCGAACCTCTAATTAACTGTAGCTGATTGATGTCTTCATGCCAGATGCCCGACGTCAACCAGATATGTCTTCAAAAACAGCTAATCGATCTATCAGGGTGCGCTGAATGCCAGTATGTATCTTGCCCAATTAATGTTATACTCACTAGTGAGTATACTCACTACTCACTCCTCTTATTTTTTCAATATCGTTTGTGACAATGTCGACGCCATCTGTTGAGCACACCCGACCCAAATTCTTTTAGGATGGGAGGTGTGACGACGTCAACGCCCTCTGTAGAGCACAGCCGACCCCAATTCTTTTAGGAGCGGGAGGTGCGACGATGGCAACGCCATCTGCTGAGCGCACCCGCCCCCTTTGCGGGTGCCCCCCATAAAAAAATGGATGTAATTTTACTGACACCTGTAGAGTTTCCTATTTACTATTCATCTTTTACTCCTTAGAAGTGATGTGGTTGGTCCTTTGGTCGTCAGGAATCAGTTCACCCAACGCAGTCCTGAACTCAAGACATGTTCCAGTGGGAACCAGTGGTCGAGTCAGTGGTGACTGTGATTTGTTTGTGATACTGTGTGAAGTACTGATGACGGACCGACGTATTCCGATATGGCCAATTTGATTTATGAGATGTAATTATTGTTCGTCTGTTAAGGCTTGTTACAATTGAAGCCTGTGCGGAAGCCTGCCAGCGTGTTGCTGGAGACCCCTGCCAGCGTGTTGCTGGAGATCCCTGTCAGTGTGTTGCTGGAGACCCCTGCCAGTGTGTTGCTGGAGACCCATGCCAGTGTGTTGCTGGAGACCCCTGCCAGCGTGTTGCTGGAGACCCCTGCCAGCGTGTTGCTGGAGACCCCTGCCAGCGTGTTGCTGGAGACCCCTGCCAGTGTGTTGCTGGAGACCCCTGCCAGCGTGTTGCTGGAGACCCCTGCCAGTGTGTTGCTGGAGACCCCTGCCAGCGTGTTGCTGGAGACCCCTGCCAGTCTGTTGCTGGAGACCCCTGCCAGTGTGTTGCTGGAGACCCCTGTCAGTGTGTTGCTGGAGACCTCTGCCAGTGTGTTCCTGGAGACCCCTGCCAGTGTGTTGCTGGAGACCCCTGCCAGTGTGTTCCTGGAGACCCCTGCCAGTGTGTTGCTGGAGACCCCTGCCAGTGTGTTCCTGGAGACCCCTGCCAGTGTGTTGCTGGAGACCCCTGCCAGTGTGTTGCTGGAGACCTCTGCCAGTATGTTTCTGGAGACCCCTGCCAGTGTGTTGCTGGAGACCCCTGCCAGTGTGTTCCTGGAGACCCTTGCCAGTGTGTTGCTGGAGACCCCTGCCAGTGTGTTGCTGGAGACCCCTGCCAGTGTGTTGCTGGAGACCCTTGCCAGTGTGTTGCTGGAGACCTCTGCCAGTGTGTTGCTGGAGACCCCTGCCAGTGTGTTGCTGGAGACCTCTGCCAGTGTGTTGCTGGAGACCCCTGCCAGTGTGTTGCTGGAGACCCCTGCCAGTGTGTTGCTGGAGACCTCTGCCAGTGTGTTGCTGGAGACCCCTGCCAGTGTGTTGCTGGAGACCCCTGCCAGTGTGTTGCTGGAGACCTCTGCCAGTGTGTTGCTGGAGACCCCTGCCAGTGTGTTGCTGGAGACCTCTGCCAGTATGTTGCTGGAGACCTCTGCCAGTGTGTTGCTGGAGACCTCTGCCAGTGTGTTGCTGGAGACCCTTGCCAGTGTGTTGCTGGAGACCCCTGCCAGTGTGTTGCTGGAGACCCCTGCCAGTATGTTGCTGGAGACCCCCCTGCAAGTGTGTTACTGGAGACCCTTGCCAGTGTGTTGCTGGAGACCCTTGCCAGTGTGTTGCTGGAGACCCCTGCCAGTGTGTTGCTGGAGACCCCTGCCAGTATGTTGCTGGAGACCCCCCTGCAAGTGTGTTACTGGAGACCCTTGCCAGTGTGTTGCTGGAGACCCCTGCCAGTATGTTGCTGGAGACCCCCCTGCAAGTGTGTTACTGGAGACCCTTGCCAGTGTGTTGCTGGAGACCCTTGCCAGTGTGTTGCTGGAGACCCCTGCCAGTGTGTTGCTGGAGACCTCTGCCAGTGTGTTGCTGGAGAATAGAAGTGGTTTGCACCATGACGATACTATAGAGGACTGGCCCATGATTTACTGAGAAAGGTGAACTCGCCGGCGTGAGAACCATAGAAGAAAGATTCAGGGAGAGAACCTTGAATGGTGTACGATAGAAGACACAAGTGGACTCGCCGGGAAAGAAGATTGCAGAAGTTCTTTTATAGTGTCCAGTGGGAAAGGGACACCTGCTGTCACTTAAAACAAAACAAAAACGATGTTAAAAACAACGAGTCGATCTTTCATTGTACATTACGTCAACCGGATGCGTCTCTAAAAGGAGCCTGTCGATGTTTCACGATACGATACGTCAACCGGATGCGTCTCTAAAAGGAGCCTGTCGATGTTTCAAGATACGATACGTCAACCGGATGCGTCTCTAAAGGAGCCTGTCGATGTTTCACGATACGTTACGTCAACCGGATGCGTCTCTAAAAGGAGCCTGTCGATGTTTCAAGATACGATACGTCAACCGGATGCGTCTCTAAAAGGAGCCTGTCGATGTTTCAAGATACGATACGTCAACCGGATGCGTCTCTAAAAGGAGCCTGTCGATGTTTCAAGATACGATACGTCAACCGGATGCGTCTCTAAAAGGAGCCTGTCGATGTTTCAAGATACGTTACGTCAACTGTATGAGTTTCCAAGAACAGAGAGTTAATCTTCACGGATGCATCACGTCATTAGGCTGTTTCATAGAATCAATGAGTCAAATCTCGTATGCTTGCTTCATTATGTAAAATAAATATAAACAAACAATGTCGATTAAACTTTGCCTAGTAGAAAGCCACAGCTTGGAAAGAAAGTGAAGAAACTTGGATTTATTGGATGAAGTAAACCTTTTAAGTTAAGAAAAGTTGCTTTCATTGAACTGATCACCATTAACAAGATTATTTAATCAATGATTTATATTTTTACGTCGACCTTTACCTATTCTCCCTTAACAAGGGCTGAACTAGTCAGTCATAATGCAAGAGATGAATGCAAAACGAATGAACTCATATTCGCTAGAGCAATACGAGTTCATCATACTGCTTTAGCGAATAATAATTAGGTCGTAACGACTCATCGTTTGACTGTAGCGAATCATCACTAAGGTGATAGTCACTACAAGGATTTAACGACACATGATGTTGTTTTAACGACTCTTCAGTTGACTTAGCTCTATGTAACTCTATCGTAAAAGCCAAAAAGTTTCGTTATACAGGATCTTCCAGATAGAACTCCTTGCTGCCTGTTGATATAATTTTTATCCATGTGGATAAAAAAAAACACATTTGGTTTGATTTATTTTTTCTGATATTTTGACTACTACACTTGTCACTGATACTTGACTTTGGATAAGAGGGTCTTCCCTGCTGCCACCTTTTGTAGATTGTGTGCGTGCGTGTGTGCGTGCGTGTGTGCGTGCGTGTGTGTGTGTGTGTGTGTGTGTGTGTGTGTGTGTGTGTGTGTGTGTGTGTGTGTGTGTGTGTGTGTGTGTGTGTGTGTGTGTGTGTGTGTGTGTGTGTGTATGTGTGTGTGTGTGTGTGTGTGTGTGTGTGTGTGTGTGTGTGTGTGTGTGTGTGTGTGTGTGTGTGTGTGTGTGTGTGTGTGTGTGTGTGTGTGTGTGTAAAGCCCCAACTGAACAAGAATCATATAAATTTGAATTAGTGCAATATTATGTATGCATATTACTCAATAATATATAAATTTAACTCTTCAGTATCTAATCGGGGGGAATCCTTTGTCTCTTATGATAATTTTGATAAATTACATTACATTTGATTACGAGTTCTCTGAAATATTAAATGAGCAAAATGTTGAAATTGTTGCAGTCTGTTATACTCAAATTCTGTCAGTTGAAATGTAACCAATCACAGGCGAGTAGGCCTCTGACGTCATGCCAGACAGAGGAGCATCACCTCGGCTAGGCAGATATATACCTTGCAATCTCAGTCAATAAATATATACAGAAGCGACTACTGTGTCTACCTTCTACCCGAACAAGGCAAACGAATAAGTCGTCACTCCCCTGAAAGCACACACACACACACACACACACACACACACACACACACACACACACACACACACACACACACACACACACACACACACACACACACACACACACACACACACTCACATACACACACACATACACAGAAATTAGCGCTGTCAGTCAACGGGACCAAGGCGGGACCAAAGAGCCAGAGCTCAACCTCCGCAAGCACAACCAGGTGAGTACAACTAGGAGAGCACACACACATTTATATACAGACACCAGTTGATTGACAGTTGAGAGGCGGGACCAAAGAGCCAATGCTCAACCACCGCAAGCACAACTACGTGAGTACAACTAGGTGAGCACATATACACACACACACACATACACGAACGCACACACGCACACAGGGACTGACATACCTTCCAATGGGATATTGACACTCCCGAGTTGATTTGAAGAATAACTATTTGATTTTCATCAAGCACAAAGGAAAAGTTATGAATATAGGAACCATGAGTGAGAAGACCCAAACGCCATTATGGAATGAAAGAAATACAGGTTCCTGCATCAGAAATGGAGAAAGATCTGACAGTAGATATAACTTAAAATCTACAGAAATAGAACAAAATTTGCTGAATAACATTAGCAGCGTATGTCAAACACTGCAACGAACATGAATCCATTAGGAACGTGAACAAAGAGCCTTCGAAATCCTATATAGAATCTATGTGAGATCCATTATTGTGAAGTAAGATAAATATGAGGAGAAATTGCAAAGCCAGTGTGACCAAGTAATGCGTATTACGTCGATGCACGGATCTCTCAGCTGAAAAAAAACAAAAACAAAACGAAACTAGATAAGGTCCGAAGATTTGTAACTAAGTTCGGTTTTGAACTTCTGTGCCAGAACAAAAAGGAAAAAGACTGTCGGATTTAAATCTCGCTATACTGGAAAGCAGGAAGAACAGGGGAGACATGAAATCATATCTTCCCTGTTCTTCCCTTTGTATACAAAGATGAAATGTTTAAAGTGTTGAGATATATCATTCATAGCTGTCAGATTTATCTTAACATTAATAGAACTGTAAATAAGTGAAATGAGTTAACTGAAAACGTTGTTGTCACTAATTTAATACACAATTTTCAACGTTAACGTGATACAAAATATAAGAAAACTGAGCCCTGGCATACACAAGGTTCGAAATTCGAGGCTGAGAGCTGATTCTCGACTCTGCAAGCACATCTATGTGAGAACATCTAAATGGGAACTAACGCACATACGTACAGTCACACAAACAGAGACAAACAAACACAAACGGGAGTGTGAACACTGTAAAAAAAACCACAGCAACACCACGAGTATCCTAAACCACCTTCCTTACATAATTATTGAAAATGCTTTGACAATTGTAATTAGTTTCTGAGGTTATAAGAGATCTAAGTAAAGTCTGGAAATCAAAATAAGTTTCTGATAAACAACAAAATTATCTAAAAGTAAAGTTAAATAAAACTTTCTTGAGGATAACACCGTCTAGTGCTGACGATTTTTCGTCCCTTTTGTTTACATTAGTTTATGTGATTCTAAGGTTGTTTGACCCACAAATCTGTAGAGAGATATGATACTTGCTGATCTGAGCGTAGAGTCCAGATGAATTTGGGTTTAGAAATACTCTTACGTGTGAACGTTCATGCTTCTAAATGCGTGTGATTGTGTACTCACCTAGTTGTACTCACTTAGTTGTGCTTGCGGGGGTTGAGCTCTTGCTCTTTCGTCCCGTCTCTCAACCATCAATCAATTGATGTACAGATTCCTGAGCCTACTGGGCTCTATCATATTTACATTTGAAACTGTATGGAGTCAGCCTCCACCACATCACTGCCTAATGCATTCCACCTGTTAACTACTCTGACACTGAAAAAGTTCTTTCTAACGTCCCTGTGGCTCTTTTGGGTACTCAGCTTCCAAATGTGTCCCTTGTTCGCGTACCACCCGCGTTAAACAGTTTATCTTTATCTACCCTGTCAATTCATCTGAGAATTTTGTAGGTAGTGATCATGTCTCCCCTTAATCTTCTCTTTTCCAGTGTCGTAAGGTGCATTTCACGCAGCCTTTCTTCGTAACTCATGCCTCTTAGTTCTGGGACTCTGAACTTTTTCAAGCTTCATCTTGTTCTTGACAAGGTACGGGCTCCATGCTGGGGCCGCATACTCCAGGATTGGTCTTACATATCTGGTATACAAGGTTCTGAATGGTTACTTGCACAGGTTCCTGAAGGCATTTTGATGTTAGCCAGCCTTGCATACGCCGCAGATGTTATTCTTTTTAAGGGGGCTTCAGGAGAAAGGTTTGGCGTGATATCAACTCCTAGATCCTTCTCTCTGAATGTGTGCACGTGCGTGCGTGAATGCGTGTGTTTGACCGTGTGTCCTAGCGTGTCGTCCACTGTTGCCAGAATTCAATCAGAAGTTCCAGACAACTCCAAGGAAATTCATTTTGATCGAATCATATGACAGAGAGGAAATTAGTATTTGGGAGAAAAGAGATAGAGAGAGAGAGAGAGAGAGAGAGAGAGAGAGAGAGAGAGAGAGAGAGAGAGAGAGAGAGAGAGAGAGAGAGAGAGAGAGAGAGAGAGAGAGAGAGAGAGAGAGAGAGAGAGAGAGAGAAAGAGAGAGAGAGAGAGAGAGAGAGAGAGAGAGAGAGAGAGAGAGAGAGAGAGAGAGAGAGAGAGAGAGAGAGAGAGAGAGAGAGAGAGAGAGAGAGAGAGAAGAGAGAGAGAGATTGATAGAGTGTCCTTCAAAGTTATGGGACACTACCAGGATAGATAAAAAGATATCTAAACGGTAGATGGGCGGGAGAGACAGTAAAGTTTAGGATTGACTAATTCTACAAAAGCCATAGTGTCGAGTTCAATACATTTTTTAGTGTTTAATGTGTGTGTGTGTGTGTGTGTGTGTGTGTGTGTGTGTGTGTGTGTGTGTGTGTGTGTGTGTGTGTGTGTGTGTGAACTGATCTGTGAGCACAAAGGTGTTGCAAATTAAGCATTTCTCTCTATATGTAAGCCAGCATAGTTGTTCATTTACCATTGACAAGCACCATTATTATTTCGGTAGGTTGCTTACCAAGCAAAAACTGGAAGCTTGAAATTTTAACCAGGACTTGAGTCATGACTAACCACTTTACTATATAAGAAAAATAAAATTTCAATTTCAATCGTGTAAAACGTTTTTATGGACAAATTATTAAACAAAGAGCCGCATAATCCTATAATGACGAGAGATCTACAACCCATCCGTTTATTCTTTCCTGACCAAAAACAAATAAACGAAGCCGAATTTGAGGCAACAATATTGTTTCATGCCGCAAGAACAATTACAAGCCACAATATGAGACCGGAGTGACGGGAAACTTGGAGAGAAGAGCAATATGCTGTCAGGAAGGAAAGGTATCATGGAGCTTGAAGTGCTCCTCCAGCTCCTAGTGTTGATGACGTTGAGAGCCACATCTTTATGTTGCTCCGGATTTATCTCTTCGCTACTGAAACATCTCAAGACTATAACAGAGAGAGAGAGAGAGAGAGAGAGAGAGAGAGAGAGAGAGAGAGAGTGAGAGAGTGAGAGAGAGAGTGTGTTTTTCTGTGTTGTGCAGGAGGTAACGTCTTCGACTCTCAATCGAGGATCGCTTGTTCGATCTACGTGGCTTGATGAAAGAATTTTGGCCGCGTTTCCTTTCTTATAATGTCTGTATTCGCC
>NC_091151.1:46271594-46284094 GCF_040958095.1 Procambarus clarkii | reverse complement strand
GAGAGAGAGAGAGAGAGAGAGAGAGAGAGAGAGAGAGAGAGAGAGAGAGAGAGAGAGAGAGAGAGAGAGAGAGAGAGAGAGAGAGAGAGAGAGAGAGAGAGAGAGAGAGAGAGAGAGAGAGAGAGAGAGAGAGAGAGAGAGAGAGAGAGAGAGAGAGAGAGAGAGAGAGAGAGAGAGAGAGAGAGAGAGAGAGAGAGAATGAGAGAGAGTGTGAGAAAGATAGAGATAAAACATATACCCAATCCCCTACTACATATTATCTCCTCCCCCTCACCACACTTTCCCCATCCCTACAGTCATAGATAATTTCCCAGCTCACTTCACCCATTGCTCCACCTTCGACTCTTCCCTCTACGTACTGGAACCCACGTAGGCCTTTTCCCTTCCCCTCGTACTCCCTCCCTCTAAACTTTCAGCATATTAAACTTCTCCCACCCCACACCCTCTGAACACTGCTCCGTTTTTCCTAATTGCCTCCTTCACTAAGAACGTCACGTTCAACCCAATAACTGAATACTTCTCTTACCGGTCCGTTCCCCTTGCACTTCCCACCCCTCGAGTTCCCTCTCTATTAGCACCTTCTCCTCCCCACCTCCTTATGTTTTTTCCCTCTATCACACGACCTTTTTCTTGTCATAACACAACGTTTTTCTACTCGTAACAACTATCATTCCCCGATGCTCCATTCCCCCTCTTCTCTCTTTCCCATACTTGCCCTTTCCTCCCCTCCCTTAGCTTTCCCCCCTTCCCCTTCTCCTCCCCTCCATTAGCTTTCCCTCATTCCCCCCTACCCTCACTGGCTGAACCACGTAGCTCCTCCCCTTGCTCACCACTCCACCTTTAACCGCTTACACGTAAGGTTAAAGGTCAGAAGCTCCCTGACCTGAGCCAGGTATTGGAGAGGGAGCCGGTTGTGTATCGATGGACCTTCATCCCGAATTGACGAGAATACCGAGAGAGATTGGCGAAAAATGTAATGCAGTCCAGCATGTTCCGCAAGGACAGGAATGAAAGTGATCTTTAAGAATAATGGGGGGTATGTGTTGTGTGTGTCTTTCGCAAGTCCCGTAGCCGAAAATGCAGGAGAAAAATTTTTGCATGATATTTTTGGCCACTTGAAAAATATGAATACAAAAAAATGCATGCTCAGTTTTTGCCCTCCTCCTCCCCTTCCCTCCCATTCCCAAGATCTCTGTTTAAAGAAAATCTAGTTTGTGAGGATAAAAGTTACCACACAGTATCATTTGCTTGGACAAATCTCAGCTTCTAGCATTATATTTTCCCTCCTTCCTAACATATAATTGAGACGCTGAATGTAGTTAGTAGGGGTTGGGACGGCATGAGGGAGGGAGGGAAGAGGAGAGATGGGGAAGATGAAAGATGAGGGAAGGAGGAAAGAAGGGAGGGAGGGAGGGAGAGTGGGAGGGAAATAGGAGAGGGTTAAGGTAGGGAAGAAGAGGGAAGCGGTGGTAGAATTCATTGATTCAATTTATATCTAAGTATTATGTGGTATATTAAGTGGTACAGCATGTGACAATTCATGTGATATGTAATGTAAGTCACGCAGCATGTCATATGGTATGTGCTGTGTCATTCGTTATGTCATAAGGTATAATCAGCCTTTGGGGATATTCTGCCATTCAAGTCCACGTGTCAAGGGTGCGACTTACAGTCTACCTCACATCACATACACATTCATGCTCACGCGTGCACATTATGCATCGTAGATGTAATAGAAGAAAAATAGGTCGGGTGTCTGTATATTAGAGATCAGACTATTAGAAAGGCTGGGTCCAAGAGCTAAAAGCTCGATCCTTCAGGCACATATTGCAAATACACACACACACACACACACACACACACACACACACACACACACACACACACATACACACACACATACACACACACACACACACACACACACACACACACATACACACACACATACACACACACACACACACACACACACACATACACAGACACACACACACACACACACACACACACACACACACACACACACATATATATATATAAGGAAAGGACGCTATAGTGTAAACGGTGATAGATCTCAACAATACATCCGAGGTGTTATGAAGCGTACGCGTCTCATTCATAAAATCTTCCTTTAGCGTCGCTTAAAGTCCAGATTCGGAATAGTTTTATTTGTAAATATTGATTCATTAAAATCCGTTTTGATACTTCCTCTTCTTTCCTATAAATATTGACGTAAATCTTCCCCCATTGCTACGAAAATATGATACACATATATAATAGTTATAACAAAAAAGAAATTTAAATAATAATCGAAATGATACAAACTAATTAGAGGAAACTAATTAGAAAGAGCCATTTGCTCTGCTGAGTGATTGGCTGGCAAGAACCTGATAATTCTTATTAAACACTGAAATTTTGTTTTAGTCTACTAATATAAATTAAAATTTGCTTAGAAATATTACCAACGTTACTGGATAATTTGAAATGTAATTATTTTAATGTTTTATAATAAGTAACGTGATTTGTGTAGCAGGATTTCGAATAATATTTATATCAGCAGGAATAAATGTTTACCAGAGCTGGCAACTCGTGCTTTTTACGTATGACTGACTCAATGACTTTACACGAGATTTAAATTCATTCAACTCCTGTAGCGTAAACAACTCAGCGATGAAGGCGCATCATTCACAAATCTTATGAATACGTGTCACGAGCTTTGATTCCGTTGTCGAAATTCTGATATAAACACTCAGATTTTTTTGTATTTGTGGATTTATTTTGAATTCTTTAGTGGAGGGCAAAAATATTTTCAAAAAATGTATATAAACTACTCCTTTTGTGGATTCACCAGGTCAGGATGTTCACAATAGGGTATATTCTTAAAAGTAAATACTTAAGGAACAGTCTGAGAAATATCCAACAGGTACGTCCTTACTGGCACCATAATGGTATATATATATATATATATATATATATATATATATATATATATATATATATATATATATATATATATATATATATATATATATATATATATATATATATATATATAAATATATATAAAACTGAAAACTCTTCATCCCTAAGAGATTCGAACCCTCAACAGGCAAGGCTCTATGAACCATAGCGTATTCAGTACTATACCAACTAGACCATACTAACCGTACAAAAAGGTTGGAAGTCGTGAGACTTTTAACCCAACCCGCAACAGCAGTCGATGGTCAATTTTAGTGTTCTTATATTGCATCGAATCACCTCGCTGTTGGGGCAACGTGAGTAACAAATTCGAAGTAGCTCAAGCTTCGCATTTGTGTTACACACGTGGCCCAAATGGTAAACTGCGTAATGACCATTTTTTTCCATCCGTCTATGAGCCCTAGAAAAGAATATCGTGAAGAAAAGTTTAACAGGTGGGACACAAGGAACCAACACAAGGGAAGAAAGGTACACACAAGAGAGTCAACACTCACATTGGAAGGGTGTCTCTAGCCACATCGTAGTCCCAGGAGTGGTGTCTGTGGACTCGGCTGTGTTGCGGAACATCCAAGGAGTCTCTAGTCTTTCGTCCCTCGAGCGAGTCGTCCCTTCTAGATGGGTCCTGTGAAGAATGTCTCCTGGCTGGCAGGTCTCCACCTCCCCATAGTGTAAGGGAGTTTCCTCCTGAAGGGTGTACAAAGGTCTCACTATCAACATCCTCCTCCTCGTAAGATTTCTGCCGTATCATTGACCTTCTTCGCTCTTGTGATTGCCAGTTATTGACAGAAAGAGACTCATCTCCGGACGACTCAGGCTCCCTGGCGACGGAGGTGTCCTCGGCAGCCGTCCTCGCTACACCAGAGTCCATAGGACGCACCACCTGCTACGGGGGAAAAGAATTGTGTGATTGTGGAGAGAGTGAGAGATGAGAATGGGAAAACACCAGAAAGGATTGGAAGAGAGAGGTAAGAGACACTGTGGTGACAAGAGCATATATTGGGAGCAGGTTATCTTCAATACATAGGCCATGAAGCATAACAGCATTGTGACTCTCTCTCTCTCTCTCTCTCAATCTCTCTCTCTCTCTCTCTCTCTCTCTCTCTCTCTCTCTCTCTCTCTCTCTCTCTCTCTCTCTCTCTCTCTCTCTCTCTCTCTCTCTCTCTCTCTCTCTCTCTCTCTCTCTCTCTCTCTCTCTCTCTCTCTCTCTCTCTCTCTCTCTCTCTCTCTCTCTCTCTCTCTCTCTCTCTCTCTCTCTCTCTCTCTCTCTCTCTCTCTCTCTCTCTCTCTCTCTCTCTCTCTCTCTCTCTCTCTCTCTCTCTCTCTCTCTCTCTCTCTCTCTCTCTCTCTCTCTCTGACCTACGTGGAGGTTAGCATGGCTTGTCTTCCTGGTCCTGGACACGTCGTTCTCGCTGTGCGCCGCATGGATGCGTTGGAAATTAAGGTGGTCGTCGGACGAGTCACGTCCAACGTAGTCGCTCACTCGCCCGCGGCGCACCGAAGTCGCTCGAGTGGACGATGAAGAACGAGGATTATCGTCGTCATTGTCGGACCGACGACGGGGCACACTGGGGCGTTCCCGGGACCTATAAAAGGAGGGAGGGAAGAGAGAGGGAAGAGGTAGGAAAGAGGGAGGGAGGGCATAGGGGGGGGGGGAAGAGGGAGAGAATTTAAAAATAAGATGGAAAAAGGAAGTTATAGGAAGAGGAAAAGACGAAGTAGGTTGTACGACGAGAAGGGGGGATAATGAGGAAGTAGGAGTGAGAGAAGAAAGGAGAGAAGATATTAGGATGAAGAGGGAAGAGATGACAGGATGTAGGATAGGAAAGAGGTAGGGAAAATAATTAGAGGAAGTAAGTATGATAAAATGAGCTAGAAGAGTATGGCAATGAAAAAAAATAAATCCATACAGATATATTTCAATCAACAAATCATTATCATAAAACTAAGCCAAAGTTGAAATTTAATATATTGAACAAGAAAAATCAGCAGACTTAGTCACGTAACTCTATACTGAAACCAATGTTACAAGCATCAATTTAGAACAGTGACCTGACCACCGTACACGCTCAAATTACATCTAACATTCAGGTAATTATATCAGAAGCACTTAAATTTCCTATTTTAAATAGGATGTGAATGTGAACACTTATAAACGCGCCACCTATCCAAACTGTCCAATATTGATCTTGATTCTAAATCACCCGACCAAATCACTCACAACTTTTGGGTCGAAGTTCTCTACGTTATGGTAACCAACGTTACAAATTCAATGAAAACTAACGGCTCACATATATTTATATTTACTATGCACTGGGGTCTATGGGTTGGAGAGATTGCTTTGGTTCGTAAATTCCTGGTTAGGTTAAAAGGTTAAATTTTTTCAGAGTGGCAAATCAAGAGACCGGACTGAATCACCTGTCTCGAGGACGGCGACAGGACTCGGTCCCTGGAGCAGCTGAGGCTCTTCTATCCCTTGACTCATCCCTGGGCCTAGCCCTTTCTATTGACTTGGTCCGGTCGAGCGAGGTCTGTTTACAGGACCCTCTCGAGAGCTTGCGATGCGCGAATCCGTTGGCTGTTGCTTGTAGTGTTGGGGGCTCGGCTGTGGTGGGGGTGGAGGCCGAGGTGGAGAAGATTGTAGTGGTGGCGGTGGTGGTAGCAAGGCCAGGGGGAAGGGGACTTGGAAGGGGAGTGGAGGGGGTGGTTGCCTGAGAAAAGAAATGTTGGTGAACGTAAGAAATTGATAAGTTAACAAAAAAAGATGTTAACGAAAAACAATAAAGAAGTTAAAGTAAATTATGCAGCACAAAATAACGATAAAGAATGTTGACCAGACAACACACTAGAAGGTGAGGGGACGACGAATTTTCGGTGCGTCCTGGACCATTCTCAAGTCGATTGGACCATTCTCAAGACAATCGACTTGAGAATGGTCCAGGGCGGACCGAAACGTCGTCGTTCCTTCACCTTCTAGTGTGTGAGAGAGAGAGAGAGAGAGAGAAAGAGAGAGAGAGAGAGAGAGAGAGAGAGAGAGAGAGAGAGAGAGAGAGAGAGAGAGAGAGAGAGAGAGAGAGAGAGAGAGAGAGAGAGAGAGAGAGAGAGAGAGAGAGAGAGAGAGAGAGAGAGAGAGAGAGAGAGAGAGAGAGATGATATGGAACCCACCATACCCCTGCTTTAAAAACAATAAAAGTGATTCTGAAAAATACTGCACCGCTGAAGATAATATGATTATTTATAATATGGAATAAAATATAATACTACGCTACTCTAATCTACACAAAGTATACGCTCACATACAGCACATATTCACCACATTAAAAAAAACATTCCATACACGTTTACATACAAAATCGTGTATGTGCAAATACAGTCACTTTCAGTACTCGTGTCCATACAGCATTCGCCTATACGCTAAATACACTTCCAAATACATCACAATTAAGGTGCAACGCAACGTACACAAAAATCAGCTCACACCCACATAATTGTGGTACCTGTATATATCCCTACCACATACAAAACTCCCATATAAAGTATGCAACTTCCATATACAACCACTTGGGTTGGAAAGTAGAGCGATGGTCTCAGTTCAAGCTGGTTGGTGTTCAATCTCCTACCGTCCAAGTGATTGGGCGCGATTCCTTACCCCCCGCCCCATCGCATGTTTTTATCCTGATTCCTTTGCAAGTGCTATATAGGCGTAACAGCTTGGCGCTTCCTCCTGATAGTTCCCTTCCCCTTCCATATACAACCCAATCCCACATGCAACACACATCCACATACACTGGACGACGCATGTGCATCAAATGTCAACATGCAAAATACGTCCACGTTTACTAATATGCAGCACGCATTAAAATGTAATATTCAACAGCATGCAGTAAGGACCACAAAATATATGCCCGATTGCAATATACATATCTGTAAAAAGGGAATAAATAAATAAATGCTGCTAAAGATGTACTTTGTACTGCCGCCAAAAATTCACCCACAACCAACTTTACTGTAGAACTCTGGTTCACCTTCAACCACATTACAGCACGCAAATCACCAGCCTAACTACCTCCTTAATACAGGACACTAACCATCCGTTCACTCCTAATCCCAACATAGACACATACCCGTCACAGCTCTAGAGTTCCTCTTTACAATCTCTTTCACACTCATTTCTTAGAACTCACATCATCAACCTATCTCCCAACCTTTTTTTTACTCCCACAATCACAAACATACTTGTTGTGCTCCGGCCATGGAAGAGGCCATTGCAGCGAAGCCACTAAATAAGTTGAGAGCAGTAGGAGCACCAGGACTTGGAGGAGGCATAGGGGCCGACATGATAGTCGGCACCCCGGTGGAAAGCGTGGCACTCTCTGAGGACGCTGGTTGTTCGGTCTTGGCCCTCGACGACAACCGACGACGACAGATGCTGCAGTTCCAAGTCTCCTGTAGAATGAGGAGTGAGAAAGGTATGATGAGAGTGGTTACAAGTAAATCATTTTTGTCCGGAATTTGTAAGGACCTAGCAATGCATTCCTAACCGTATTAACAGAGTCGAATAATAGCTCCTAGTCACGCCTTTCCGTTCCTGGTCAGTTAAATCAATTGCTTTCACTCCACTTGTTTCTCGTTGCATTTCATTTTGAAGCTGATTATTGAATTTGCCTGAATGATGTACTCGACTGTGTCATTTGCTTCCGACTGACGCTGGAGTTTTCCCTCACGTGTAAAAAAACTAATATAGTCGTAATGTCTTGGCGCTTTCCCCTTGATAGTTCCCTCGCGTGTCTCTTCCTAATTTGTCTCTAACTTCCACCCGTGCTATCTGGCCTTATCTCCTTATCCAACCCTCTAAAAGTCAATGATCTTAAACTTGGGTACCATATCCAACTTCACTATCCTTTTCACAAAATTGTGTATTTGTAACAGTTTACCTTGGCACTGTAGGCGAGTCCCTTCAGCTCTGGGACAAATCCAGTACTCGATCACTGAAAGTTTTGTATTTTCTCCCTTTTCAAGTGTGAACAATATATTATTCATATTATTCAAGAGTATATATATCACATATGCTCAAGTGTGTCTATAGGTGCCAAAACTATTTCCCTGAAGCTGCGAATAATGGTTGAGTCCTCCACTTGTTATTCATGAACATTTTACTTCTTAAACACTTTCCCACCCACATCATTCATTTCCCAGCTTTATTCTCTAGCTTCCACCTACCCATTTAAAGCTCTGTTGCACCAGTTTCTATGCAAAAACGCGATTTTATTTAAAAATGATTCTTCTATTTATGAGGAATGCGATAGGGAAATCTTTTCATTAAAATGGCTTTGAGTCGAAGCTTTATAAGCCCTGGTTTATGGATGGGCAATGCTAATTTTCTTATTGAAGCCCTTATTATAGATAAAACATATTTGTGTATGTGTCTGTTTTTTAGTGTGTATGTGCGTGTATATATGTGTGTATGTGTGGTGTGTAAGCACAAACACTTGTTTGAGTGTGTACCTACCTAGTTTTATTCACCTGTTTGTGATTACAAGATCGAGCAGTAACTCTATAGCCTCGAATATCTATCTCCTGGTCTATTAATGGAATGGCTTTCATTTCTTCTGTTTCTCGTGGCACGTCTCTTTGAAATATTGAAGAAAATCACAGCAATAGAGAGCATCTCGTATCTCCTCATTAAAAGTGTTTACAGAACCATATACATGAAACATAAATTTGCTTCCACCTTAAATATTCAGGCTTCATGATAGCCTGAGCCACCTTCATTTATCCGACATCAGCACGTATCGTGCACGAAAACTCCTCTTTAGTGTTACTTGCCCTGGTTTGACTGCTCAGTATATAAGAGCTCCCAGTACAGGGGGCAGCTCCCAGACAGAGCGACAGAGCAAGAGAGAGAGAGAGAGAGAGAGAGAGAGAGAGAGAGAGAGAGAGAGAGAGAGAGAGAGAGAGAGAGAGAGAGAGAGAGAGAGAGAGAGAGAGAGAGAGAGAGAGAGAGAGAGAGAGAGAGAGAGAGAGAGAGAGAGAGAGAGAGAGAGAGAGAGAGAGAGAGAGAGAGAGAGAGAGAAGATGAAAATGAGAAAGATGTTGAGTATTCTGTTAAGTCACCCTTCCTGCTATCCCTCCTCAACTCTCCCGTCATCTTCCTGCTCTTTTCCATCCATCCATCATCTCATCAGTGTTGTCGCTTCCCTCTCTTGCTACCGAGGCATCAAACACCTACCGTTTCCTACCAATATTTGCCTCTCTAATTTCAGAGTTTGAAGAGTGAGAGTTTGTGAGCTCCTCCCACTACCTTTCCTCCTCCTTTCCCAACTCTTCCCATTTCCTACTTTGATCGCCTTCAGCGTTTTTTCCGTTCCTTCCATTCCGATTCCTCCCACTCCCTCCATAAGAAACGTTCCTTGGAGAAGCAAATGTTTGTCGATTATCAAAAGTTGATTTACTCTAACGTTCCATACATGGTCTGAAGTTTAGGCGAGGATATGTTGGAGCTAGCGAGGGGAGTATTAAAGGAAGGATGTGAGGGCGTTAGTGAGGGGAGAGTCAAAGGAGAAAAATTGCTGATATTAGGGAGGGAAGTAGAGGAAGAAGAATTAAGAAAACGACATGTATCCTAATATATTATGATAAAAATGTTTCGAATGTAATCTTCATCATGTGCTTAACAAATCATTAAATGTAACTAGATTCTTAAACATGTATTCAAAATAACATAAAAACTACTAAAACAAATAAATTCATAGAAATATTAAAAGATAAAAGCTGAGAGATTATAAAACCTTTTAAACCTTGGTACCTAAGACAAATTAGTGAGTAAAGAAAGGAATTGAGGATCCAGAATTGTTTCTCACTGTTTTTTTTTAAATAATAACATGAATCTATCCGAATGTGTTAGGATCCAATCTAGCAGATGAAGATCTCAGAACATTGAAGTCACTGTAAGTCTGATCACTATATACACAGACATCACAAGACCGAGGAAGACTTTACTTGTCTCAGGAGTTATCTTATACAATAGCATATATATGCTAGCTCTGCTACCCCCCCCCCCCCAATATACATCAAGTTGTTTACTCTCGTATTGATACGATCTCCATCATTTATATAGATCTTCCATACCATATCAATTGCGTAATGCAGGGGTGAAAATATAGGAAAATTAATCTGTGGATCAGTTTTACTCAAATTTTTTAGGAGTTCCTTAGGAAGGTGATAACAGATGGTACAAACAAGAATGATATTGAACATTAAATAGATTTTACATATTATTGGTGCTCAGTAAAGGAGAATGCCAGGCTTGAAAGTTATGAGTAGTAAGAAAACAGTATTAACAGATTAAAGACATATGTATAGGAACTCTCATGTTTATTCCTGTATTCCCCCCTGAGAAAAAGAGAGAGAGAGAGAGAGAGAGAGAGAGAGAGAGAGAGAGAGAGAGAGAGAGAGAGAGAGAGAGAGAGAGAGAGAGAGAGAGAGAGAGAGAGAGAGAGAGAGAAGAATTTTTTTTTTTATTTTACGAGCGAGCTTTATGCCTTTACATTAAAGCTGACTGCGTGTCATGTATGCTGATATTCTTTTATGGTTTTTTGTAACCTGTTTTTGGTGAGTTAACAAGCACGCGTGTAAAACGGCTGTTTGAAGCCAAATTATCTGCATAAAAAAACTCGTTACGCCTGCCCTTATTTATCACGCTAATTTACATGTCGTTTACAAGTATTCTGTCTGTTATTGCTGTTTTTGCTTCATTTTCTGTGGTTTTACAACAAAAGTTCTGTGTCTCCGTTAATAACTTGGAAATATTACTTTTATATGCATATGAAATGTCTAATTTTACGTGCTATGGGTTCCTGGGATTAAGCCATCTGTTCAAGAGTGTGGTGAGAGAAGGACAGATGCCATACCTTACTCCTCTAACAAGACTGTGTTTGTACTCATTTCTAGCTAAGGAACACTATCCATCTCTTAGTGCAGGTGGTAACGAAGTCTCAAATACATTTAGCGTGTGTATCACCTGGGGATTTTAAGCTTCGTTAGGGCTTCTTCGGTAAATCCTAGACAGGATATTGGACGTCTGAGTCAACACGATCGTCCTGGCCCATGGCATAGAGGTAACTGTTTATGTCTGTGATTGCAAGCAATTCTGGTTAATTCTACGCTTACTGAAATTCACATTTCGATATCAAATAATTTTTTTTTTTTGTTAAGCCACTTGAAGATT
Organism: Procambarus clarkii; assembly: GCF_040958095.1. Lineage (NCBI taxonomy): Eukaryota > Metazoa > Arthropoda > Malacostraca > Decapoda > Cambaridae > Procambarus > Procambarus clarkii. The sequence continues at coordinate 46,272,888 of NC_091151.1, read as the reverse complement.
TATGATGGGCTAGTTGTATTTTTTGTTGCTCTCTCTCTCTCTCTCTCTCTCTCTCTCTCTCTCTCTCTCTCTCTCTCTCTCTCTCTCTCTCTCTCTCTCTCTCTCTCTCTCTCTCTCTCTCTCTCTCTCTCTCTCTCTCTCTCTGTCTCTCTCTGTCTCTCTCTCTCTCTCTCTCTCTCTCTCTCTGTTTCAAGTCGACGTCTGGATTTGAGCGTCAGTCTAAGCGAGTGATATCATTAGGTTTTTAGCCATAGATATCACCATGCAAAGTTGGTTGAGGCTAGCTCAAAACCTCTGGCCTTCAACCCTAAGGACAGAAGTCCAAAAGGCATAACATCAAACTAATGGTAATCTACTGCATACAAAAATAGGTCAAGACTTTACATTAAAAACTAATGACTAATTCACCACAAATCAGAGTGTCACTGACATTCTGCTCCTGACTACGAATGATCTGCATCATTTACAAGGTCAGAGTGACACTGACCTTCTGCTAACGACTAGGGAAGGTCTCCCTCATCACAAGGTCAGAGTGGAATTGATTTCTGCTAGGGACTAACAAGCTGAACCTGGAGGAGAGGTTGTTTGTGTGGGCTCGATGGTAATCTAATAGCCTTGAATGGTGTGATGCCTCCGCCACACGCACCTGTGCAGGCGACAGTGCCAGCCATTTTCTAAAGTTTGTGTTGAGGAATGGTAGATTTTTGAAGAGTGTTTTGATGTGCCCGAGTCTACTGAATTCGCTTGACGAGTGTCTGTTTTCTGGAGTGTCTTGACGTGTGACTGTTTTATGTGAGTGTCTTCACTCGTGACTGTTTGATGGGAGTATCTTCACTCGTGACTGTTTGATGGGAGTGTCTTTACGTTCATTTTCTCTCAAAAGTGTTTAGAGAGAATCTTGATGCATGTTTGTTTTTTTGGGGAAATTGGGATTTTTCTTTTTCTGGAGTGTATCATAATCTTTTCATTTAAGTATCATTTCATTTAAGTATCATAATCTTTCCTAAAAATTCCTGAAAGTTATTTCAGAACGTTCGTGGATAAATATTGCTGACGACCTTATTAGCCATAAAAAACGAGCATTCAAATTACACAAACGTTTATATTTAACTTACTAAAACACTGATTACATGAACATGTAATTTGGAATGTAATTTTCTGTGCACGAAAACGTGAGTAAATAAAAAAAAGCTTTGGTGCCCACTGCAGCAATAGCCTTTCTCGTTTATTTAATTGCACTACAAAAAATGTAATTTGTTGAAAAAAAAATCCCTAATTCTTTTAACATTTTGTA
>NC_091151.1:46244094-46266594 GCF_040958095.1 Procambarus clarkii | reverse complement strand
TAATTTTTTCAGTGTCAGAGTAATTGATAAATGAAATGTACAAGAAAGTGATGTGGTGGAGGCAAACTCAATAAGCAGTTTTAAATGTAGATATGATAAGACTTAATTAGCTCAGGAACCTGTACACCAGTTGATTGACAGTTGAGAGGCATGACAAAACAGCCGAAGGCCAACTCTCTGCAAGCCTAATTGAGTACAATTAGGTGAGTATACACACACACACACACACACACACACACACACACACACACACACACACACACACACACACACACACACACACAAACACACACACACACACACACACACACACACACACACACACACACACACACACACACGGGGGGCCTCGTAGCCTGGTGGATAGCGCGCAGGACTCGTAATTCTGTGGCGCGGGTTCGATTCCCGCACGAGGCAGAAACAAATGGGCAAAGTTTCTTTCACCCTAAGTGTCCCTGTTACCTAGCAGTAAATAGGTACCTGGGAGTTCGTCAGCTGTCACGGGCTGCTTCCTGGGGTGTGTGTGTGTGTGTGTGTGTGTGTGGTGTGGGAAAAAAAAAAAAAAAAAAAAAAAAACTAAGAACTAAGTAGTTAGTAAACAGTTGATTGATAGTTGAGAGGCGGGCCGAAAGAGCAAAGCTCAACCCCCGCAAGCATAATTAGGTGAGTACACACACACACACACACAGTCTGTCTGTCCTTCTCTCCCTGTCAACCTTCCTCCTCTTCCTCCTTTCCTCCCTCCTCTTCCTCTCTCCTTACCAGCTTCAGAGTTCAGTTGCACCTCAAGGGAAATACTAAGGTTGAGAGGGTTAAGGTAATGAGGAAGAAGGACTGAAGATCTGTGTCACAGTAATATGATATTCTGAGCTCCCTTAGGACGGCTTCTGGTCTCCAGCTTTGATAATTAAATGATGATACCACCTCAGTTAGTCGCTGGATTCATGAGCTGATATTTTTCTTGCTGGGGCTATTTTTGGATGTGAGTGTGTTGGTTTGTACGGAATAACTAACCCTCATCAACACACACACACCCACACACACACACACAACAATCAAACAGAATTGAAGGAGTTGAGCAGACTGTATTTTCTTGGATAGCCAGCAAGCTTTTGACAATGTTCCTCATAAGCGACTCTTATTCAAACTCGAAAAAACAGGCTGGTATATTGGAAAAAGTGCACTCACCTTATAAAGTTAAAAGTCAGAGACGTGGAAGTCAATCTAGACTGGGAAATGTATCCCGAATGCTCATTCTCAAACTTCCAGAAAGTCTTCGACATTGTTTAACGGGAGGTTTACTAACCACAAGTGAAGACACAGATAACCTCATTACTCACAATATTCGGGACTCCCCGGGATCGAAGCGCTCGCTCTTCTCCCACACCTTCTGTAGGAGCGACCTTTCCTCCGAGGACACTGAGGCTGCGGCAAGAGGCCCCACCACCACCCCGCCAGACGACGACGACGAAGATGACGACAGCGACCCCTCCGTGTGCACGACAGGAGGCGGTCGCGTCGGAGACAACTTCGTGACTGCAAAATGCAACAGTAATGGTGAATAGAGTGGAACTCATCTTTTGGAGTGAGAATGTTTATTTGAGTGAAAATGATACCTGGAATGCGCAGGCTCTAATAATGGAATGCGCAGGATCAAATAATGTAAATGTCCTCGATAATGTAAAATCATCTTTAGAATGTAAAACTTTCTTATAATTAAAAAGCTCCATGGAATGGAGATAATAATTGAAATGGCAATATTAACAGGAATAATGATATTAATTAGAAATTAAATAGTCACAAGAATGTGAAACCTTGGAACGCAAAAACCCTTGAAATTAAATTATTTATTACAATTGTAATAATAATTGCAACAGAAGAATTGGAATAAGATTTTTTTCTGGATTCGTATCGATCAAATTTTTTAGTTAAAATTATTATTAACAAAAGAAAAGAGTGAACACAGTAAGAAAATCCAGGAAAAAAGCCAATATTAGTGTTAATTAAACAAGTTAAATTACCACTGAGTTCAGTAACCATCTTACTGCAATAAGATTGTTACTGCACTCAGAAACAAAATGTCGATGTTTAATTTTATTTGACTGAATTAAGGTCACTTTTTTCCACTGATATTTTAATGGAACGTTTCTTATCTCCCCAAAAGGGAAATAAACTTCATCAGACAAATTGGAATGAAAGCCTTCAGTGTTATTGGACTGAAGAGGAAAGCGTTCCCATTGGAATGTGAATGTCTCTTACTAATAAAAGAAATATTTTTGTATACTATGAACACAAGAAGAATGTTTGCACAAATTGTATTACTGGCGCTGGAAATGGTAAAGAGGAATTTTTTCAGCGATTGGCTGGAAACGAAGAATAATCACAACAGTTTCATCTCCGTCACTGGTTGGCAACAGGTGATGGTCGCTTTTCCCTAAATGGAACTGAAGGCAAATACAAATTCACACACACACACGCGTGCGCGCACGCACACATACACACACACACACATGTGCACGCACACACACACACATACGTGCACGCACGCACGCGTGCGCACGCACACACGCACACACAAATGACAACTAAAGTTCAAATGGCACAAATAGCAAATCCAACAAATGGCTATTAAAGTTCAACCCAAGTAAATGTAAGGTAATGAAACTAGGAGGAGGAACTAGGAGGCCAGTCACTGGATACCAAATGGGAGATGAAGTCCTTCACGAAACGGGCAGAGAGAAAGATCTGGGCGTTGATATCACGCCAAACCTGTCTCCTTAAGCCAATATCAAGAGAATAACGTATGCAGCCTATGTGAAGCTGGCTAACATCAGAACTGCTTTCAGAAACCTGTGTACGGAATCCTTCAGAACCTTGTATACCACATATGTAAGGCCAATCCTGGAGTATGCAGCCCCAGCATGGAGCCCGTATCTAGTCAAGCACAAGGCGAAGCTGGAAAAAATTCAGAGGTATGCAACTAGGCTAGTTCCAGAACTAAGAGGCATGACTTATGAGGACAGTCTACGTGAACTGCACCACACGTCGCTGGAAGACAGGAGAGCTAGGGGAGACATGATCACCATATAGAAAATTCTCAGAGGAATTGACAAGGTGGACAAGGATGGATTATTTAACACGGGTGGCACACGCACTAGGGGACACAGGTGGAAGCTGAGTACCCAAATGAGCCACAGAGACATTAGACAGAATTTTTTCAGTGTCAGAGTAGTTAGTATATGGAATGCACTAGGAAGTGATATGGTGGAGGCTGACTCCATACACAGTTTCAAATGTAGATATCACAGAGCCCAGTAGACTCAGGAATCTGTAAATTAGTTGGTTGACAGTTGAGAGGCGGGACCAAAGAGCCAGAGCTCAACCCCCGTAAGCACAATTAGGTGAGTACACACACACACACACACATACACACACAAACACACACACACACACACACACACACACACACACACACACACACACACACACACACACACACACACACACACACACACACACACACACACACACACTCAGTAACGGTAAGGGGTGAGAATTCGGAATGGCGAACAGATAGAATGGCAAGTGGAGTACCTCAAGGATCGGTGCTGGGACCAATTCTATTTCTAATATACGTAAATTACAAGTTTACAGGAGTAGAATCCTACATGTTGATGTTCGCGGATGACGCAAAATTAATGAGAAGAGTTGTGACAGATGTGGATTGTAGGATCCTCCAAGAGGACTTAAACAGGATGCAGAGATGGTCAGAGATATTTCTACTGGAGTTCAACACGAGCAAATGTAAAGTTATGAAAGTGGGATCAGGTGATAGGAGACCAAAGGGACCGTCTACAATGAAGGGGAACTGCCTACCTGTGACGATTCGAAAAAGATACCTGGGCGTGGACGTAACACCTAATTTAACTTCTGAAGCACATATAAATAGGATAACGACAGAAGCGTACTCTACTCTGGCAAAAGTTAGATATCATTCAGCAACCTAAGTGAGGAGGCTTTTAGGGCGCTTTACACTGCCTACGTGAGATCAGTCTTAGAGTATGCCGCGCCATCATGGAGTCCTCACCTGAAGAAATATATAAGGAAACTGGAAAGGGTTCAGAAATTTGCGACGAGGCTCTCCCAGCGTTACGAGGGATGGGATATAAAGAGCGCCTAAAGGAACTGAACCTTACGATACCAGAAAAATAGAAGGGAGAGAGGGGACGTGATGGGAACGTATAAAATACTCTAGGGAACTGACAAAGTGGAAATAGATGAGATGTTCACACGTAATATTAAGAGAAGAAGGGAATATGGGTGGAAGCCGGAAACTGAGATGAGTCACAGAGATTTTAGGAAGTTTTCTTTTAGCGTGAGAGTTGTTTAAAAATGGAATGCACTTAAGGAGCAGGTTGTGGAAGCAAACTCTATTCATAATTGTAAAACTAGATATTATAGGGAAACGGAACAAGAGTCATTGCTGTAAACAACCGATGACTAGAAAGGCAATATCCAAGAGTCAATGCTCGATCCTGCAGGCACAAATAAGTAAGTACAAATAGGTGAGTACACTCACTCACACACACACACACACACACACACACACACACACACACACACACACACACACACACACACACACACACACACACACACACACACACACACACACACACACACACACACACACACACACACACACACACACACACACACACACAGGACTTCACAAATGAACGAAAATGGAGACCAAAGCTGCGAGATAAAAGCTTAACAGAAATAATGGACGACATTGTAGTTACTGAAGAAAAAGTAAGAAAACAGTTGAACGAACTAGATATAACAACTGGATATTCGTTGCTATCCCAGCATGTTTAAGAATTTATAGAATAACTGAGCCCCTAATGAATCACGAGTGTTACCTGGTAATGGGAGCCTGAATCATAGGACTATCCAATACATAAAGGCAATCGCTGGTGTAGTGGTTTCAGTACTCGATAATCTTTGGGGAGACCCTGACCTCATAGGTTCGAATTCATAGGGGTTCATATAGAGTTTAAAGTCATATATATATATATATAACTTCATAGAGGAGAGGACACAGGTTAAAGGAGGCTCCGGTAAAGGTGGTCATTGAGTACAAACTCAGTAGTGACTGTTGAGCAAGACAAGAGGTAGGGAGAGACAAGGAAAGTAAATGGACATTAGGGGAGAAACCTGAAAGATACAAATGAGAGGGGGAAGTGAGTAGGGAGAAGAGAGCTAGATAGAAAAGAGGATAGAGTGAGAAAAAATGAGAAGAGAGACATACAACCAGAGTGCATGAGACATCCCCCTCCTCGCTATTGAATATGCAACCTTGGAATGGCATTCCCCTCTGAAAAAGCACAAGGCTCGTTCATGACCTAAGGGGAACTGAGCTCGGAGAAACACACACACGCACACACACACACACACGCACACACACACACACACACACACACACACACACACACACACACACACACACACACACACACACACACACACACACACTCACACACACACACACACACACCCACACATTCACAAACACACACATTCACAAACACAGATGACCCACATGATTAGATGGAGCTGGATGATAGAGCATGGTTGGAGACCAGTATCACCAATGATTGATGAGTTTAAGGAAGCACTTCCTCAGTGTAATAATAGAGAGGAAGTGGAAGGAGATATGGAAGAGGGGTCAAAATATCGATGATAAATTCGAAAACTCCACAGATGATGTTTTAGAAGCAAGAGAGTTGGGAGCGGCGAAAGGCTGAACCCGGGAGCTGACGCTTATCATGCAAACACAGAAAGGTGAATACATTAAGGTGAATACACCGAAATTAACAGACAAAAAGAGAGAAACAGAACCGTACTTGTTAAATATGTGTGCTTATGTTTGCGCGCGCGTGCACGCATGTGTGTTTGCAAGTCTGTACTAACATTCATAATGTGTTCAAGTGTTTGCATGAGCTTCCATCTCTCGTATTCTCAGCCATTTCTAAAGCCATTACTCAAGCCTTATCCTCAAGAATAATTTTTAACTCGTCTCCCCCTCGCCTTGTCAGTTATCTCTGTCACATATGTGTCTAAAAATACCAAGGAGAAATCACAATCGTCATTATATAATTATCTTTGTCTCTGGCTGTTACACATCAGTGCACGATGGCTATGGATCGTCAGAACAAGACTTTTCCCCCTCCTGAGCCATAGATTCCAGCCATAGATGCCTGGACGCTATAACTATCCGATATTTCCATCCATGACTTGAGTTAATAAAGATGCATGCAGTGGCGTACCAGAGATCAGGGTGTGTCTCAGCTTGGATAGTGTGACGGGTGTCTGTGTCTCACCTGTGCCATGGATCCCAGAGGTCAGAGTGTGCCTCAGCTTGGAGAGTGCTGTGCTTGTCTCGGGACCGTCGTGCCTCGATCCCCCACCACCGCCAACACCTCCCTGCCCACCCCCATCCGACGCCACCATCTGAAAGAAAAAAATAGATATTATGAATAAATATTTAAAAAATATAAATGATGAGGGCCACTGCAAAATTTGTCAGCATTATGAAAATGACATGAAAAGAGGATAGTGATATCTGCATATACATACACACACACACACACACATACATATATATATATATATATATATATATATATATATATATATATATATATATATATATATATATATATATATATATATATATATATATATATATAATATGCCACCTAAAGGACACTGCTAAACAGAACTAAATACAAAACTCAACTTATGTAATATTTAAAAAAAAATAAAAAAAATTGATGATATTTCACATCAACAACGAAGACTAATTCAAAATTATAGTTATAACTGTTAAGAATAAAAGTACTTTTTCAAAATAAAAAATTAAAATAAATAATAGACTACCACTTACACAGGATTATAGAAAAACACAAATATTGCAAAATAATAAATAACTCTTTACTCTGTATCTCAATTAGTAAGATACGAACAGTCATTACTCAAAGCGAGAATCATAGACACAATGTAGGAAAACTAATGTATATATATGGTGTGTCAGTGATAAGGTTATTACAGGCTTTTCGATACAGCGATAACATTATACAATCATGTAATGGTAAAATTATACAATGATATGTTATAAATTTTATCTTCAATGTATTTGTGCAAGTTTAGGACCTCGTCTTTACGTAAGAGAAAAATATGAGAAATGAAGCAAAAAACAAAATAATAGAAGGAAGGAAGGACAAAGAGAATAACTCGCCGAAGGAAAAATCAAGACATAAAAAATGACCTAACTATATCAAAGTAAGCAAAGTAATTGTGAGGAGTGCGAGAATATGAGTAACGAGAAATGGTTCATATCCCTTATGAAATAGAGCTCCTCGATTTGAGTCGGGACGCAGCTGAGAAAAACTTAATCTTTTTTTCATACAGACAATTTCATAGGATTAGAGAAAAGGTGCTTATAATCTAAAAAGTTTAAACATGAATGTTTCATGTGACAGAGTGTGTCGCGATCCACTCACACACTAGTTGATTGACGGTTGAGAGGCGAGACCATAGAGCCAAAACTCAACCCTCGCAAGCACAACTAGATGAGTACAACTAGGTGGGTATATACTATCAAATATGGATTTGAGAGTATGTGTGTATATTCTAGAAAACTCCGTGTTAGGGACGTGTGAAGAAGTACGATTCAGGACATCATAATTAATGAAAGTGTGAATAAGACTGAATATATGATTAATAAATTACATTACGTTACTACATTATTGTGTTTTAGAGTGTGTGTTTTTTTTGCAAATTAAGATTGGCATTAGGTTTGGATGTATACCCAGTTATTTATTTCAAGGAGTGTCTACTCCCATTAGTGAGCAATGTAATCAGCCTGTATGATTCCTGAGGTATCTAAGGGGAATTATAAGGAAAACGGAAGTACTCAGCGTAGTGAAATTAGATATATTTATGCAAACAAAGAGTTCTCACTTCAGGCGCTCATAAATACAGTGTGAACATCAAAGAAAATCACAAAACCCTATAGTGAAAATCGTCCAAAATCTTAAACCCATATTATTAATTTTTGTTCTTCCATAGTTACTTTAGTGTAACATTTCTCAAATTCCGTAATACAATAATAGTATTATAGGTTGACACACAACTGTCTTATGAATAAGAAATTAAATAAGGACCCAAGTAATACCCCAAAATAAGTATAGCTATCTGAGAGCACCATTTTCCTAATTTAGTAAGGTTACCGTTTTTCTACGTCATTCAAGAACGCTCTTCCCTCCGTTGATTGAACCGGACGGATGTCAACCGTGGCAAGAGTCACGTTTGTTGGTCTGAAACCTCAGTCGGCTGTCCGAACATTCCCGAACGCAGCACAATGCATACACAGAGGTAACCCTTACCAACTGCTTCAACCAGTTAAATTACCTGTTGGTCGTCGGCTTGTTCGTTCCAACTCCTTTTGACTGGTATTAGAGTGAAGAGAGACCATGAATCTTCGCGCCCCTGAGAACATTCTCTATCACTGTGCAAAAATGTGTTCTATAGACCTGTCCTGAACCAAAATTCTGACAATGCAAAGGAATAGTTGACAATTTTTGCGCGACAGCACACTCGCTTGTGTGTGTGTGTGTGTGTGTGTGTGTGTGTGTGTGTGTGTGTGTGTGTGTGTGTGTGTGTGTGTGTGTGTGTGTGTGTGCGTGTGTGTGTGTGTGTGTGTTTGTGTGTGTGTGTGATAAAAATATATACATAGAGAGAAAGACATAAAGAGTGACAGGGACAAAGACAAGAGGATGAACGGAAAGAGGAACACAGAAATAAACGAAAACAGAAAAACACAAACAAATAATCTACACCAATCCTCGTCTCAACAGTATAATGCACTCATACATTCACACGAAAATCAACATGCATTCGCATGTTGTATAGTAGTCATACATTTTCGTATTCGTTTATATTCGTAGTCATACGTTTATGCATCCAATGCATGTCTAACTCTCTCCCCTTGCCTCAAAATGCAATACATCTCACCCGTAAACGTAACTCGGGGAAAGTTAGGTAGTAACGGCTCCACCATTTACCCAGCTTTGTGCCTTTCCCGAACTATATAGCCGTCAAAATTCACCGAACGACCTGGATTTGCCTTTACGAGAACCATCTGGATTTATCTTTACAAGAACGACCTGGATTTTCCTTTACGAGTACGACTTGGATTTTCCTTTACTAGAATAACCTGGATTTATCTTTACCTTTACGAGAATGACCAGGGTTTTCTTGCACACCACAGGTACAGTTATATGTGCTAGTAAACACACACACTCTGGCTATGGGTCCCTACAATATATATATATATATATATATATATATATATATATATATATATATATATATATATATATATATATATATATATATATATATATATATATATATAGACAGAGAGAGAGAAAGACTGTCAGACAGACAGACAGACAGACAGACAGACAGACAGACAGACAGACAGACAGACAGACAGACAGACAGACAGACAGACAGACAGACAGACAGACAGACAGAGAGCTTTGCAAACAGAATAAAACAAAAATTATATAACGAGAGAGCGCGATACAAGTACAAAATAAACACTGTTGTGAACTTTGCTTAACTAGGTTGCAATGCTAGGGACTGGAACCTTAATTAAGGAAGATAGTTGCATTTGTGTTTGTGTCAAGACGGTGAATGCTGGAGGCAGTGGTCCTGGTGGTGAAGCATTGATGGAGACTTTGTGCTGAAAGCATTACCTTGGCAATCATGCTGGGATTCGTGGATATATTCCCTCCCAAATATATTTTTATTTCTAGAGATATTCGCTTGGTGTAGAAACGTAGAAGCTGAACTAGGGTAACGTTCATTCAATTGATTTCCAGTAAGTGTTTACTGATGCAACAACACATATACGTGGATAGAATGAAATATACGTATTTAGAGAGACCATATATGAAATATATCCCTCAGAGGGAGAGCTGTTAATTGGTCTCCAGATTGCTGAAGCAGTCTCTGTGGTGTATTTCAAGTGAGTACTGTGCGTTTGTGTTGTTTCCCCGTTGTGTAGTTACTGTTCCCCCGTTGTGTAGTTACTGTTACACGTTGTCTAGTTACTATTTCCCCCTGTTGTACAGTTACTGTTCCCTGTTGTGTAGTTATTGTTTCCTGTTTTGTAGTTACTGTTTCCCCTCGTTGTGCACTTACTGTTCACCCTGTGTATTATCATTGTTCCTCGTTCTTTAAATTACTGTTTCACCCATGGTGTTTTCACCGTTCTCGCTTGTCGTAACCAGTGTTCACGATTGGTGCTGTCACTGCGTATCTTCACAACATATACACAGCCTTCAATCAATATTCTCAGCATGGCTGCTCCTAATCCCTTTACAAGCCGCGGACCTTACCATCCCCTGGACGTCTCTTCCTCAGACCATATGTCCCTTCCATCCTAATTCCACCCTCCGTCCTTTCTTCTCTTCCTCCTTCCCTTCCACGCTCTTTCTCCTCCTCCCAACCATCTCTCCCTTTCTCCCTCTCTTTTTGTCTCCTCCTTTCATATGTGCCTGCAATTACTTTTCTCTTACCTACCTTCCTTTTTCTCTTTATTCCATATTTTATGTCTGCCTACTTCTCTGCATGTACCGAATCTACATGTGACTTCCTATCTATGTACCAAATCGTGTTTCTACCTGCCTACCAGTCATTCTATTTACCAGCATGCTTATCCGTCTACTAACTCGCTTGCCTACCTTCCAATCTATCTACGTAACTACCTATGTACCTTCTTACCAACTTACCTATCTACCTACTTACATATCTACCTACCTGCCTACCTAAATAACAAACTTCCTTTCCAACCAAGTTGCCTGTCATTCTCTGTTCTAAATCCTTTACTAATAACTCATTCCTTCCGTTTGTTGCATACTTCCTTCCTTTATCATTGGTATCTTTCCTCCTATGTTTTATCCCTCTTTCCTTCCCTTTTTACCTATCATCGTTTATACCTTGTTACCTTCCTCCATTACCACCTACACTTATTTATTTAAACCAAATTTCCTCTCTTTATACCTTACTACTTCCTTTTATTTATCAGTTTTATGTGTTTCATACCATTTCTTCTTAACTCTACTTTAGATAACATCTATCACTCTTTTTGCCTTGTTCCAGCTCGTTTTTTCTTCAATTTTTCTTTCATCCTAGCATTTTTATTCCTATTTCTCAATTTGTACATTCTTCCCTTTCTAGATACATACCGCCCTACATACTTATGTCCTTTCAACCGTCCTCCATCCCTTTCTCTCTCACTTTCTCTTTCACTCTTTCTCTTTATCCTTTCAGCCTTTCTACCTTCTACCTTCTTATACGTCTCTTCAACTTCCTGCCAACAAATATAAGTACGTCGCTGGAAACGGTGGAAGCATCCAGGTGGAAACGACAATTTTCTGCCGGAGTGACTGGATCAACCTGGCTGTGATGGTCCTCCGAGCAACGAAGGCAAATAGCTTCTTAGATCAGACAACCACCAGGGGAAGGCTAGCCCTAGGCCAGACTCTGCCATACGAGAAGAACTATCGAGATAGTCGAGATTCTGGTAATCCAGAGGAACGGCTTCCATCCTTACCGACCGCTGTAACATTCTCCCATCCCCCTCTTGATATAAGGACAAACAGTGGAAGCTACTTAGGGTGTTGTCTTCTTTAAGCTGAGGCTTCCTTAATCTATTCTTGGGGACATTCTTTTCCTCTAAGAAGAAGAGAAGGTGAAGAAGGAAGAATATGGGAAGATCGATGTTCGGGCCGTGAAGATAGGGGTAAAATAAAAAAATTAAGAATTTGGTGAAGATTTTGAAAAGGTGGAAGAAGACGAGGAGAATGAGATTGAGTCGATTGATCGCAAAGTAAAGCATATTAAACAGAGTGGGAGGATAAAGATGAAGAGGAGTATTCACTGGAGAAAGAGGGTGGCTTGAGTAAGAGGAGGAGGTTTAAGAAGTTTGCACTTGAATATACTTATCCCAACTCCTTAAAACCTAATTAAAGAGATAATAACAACGTTTAAAGAAAAACTTATTTTGATTTCTCGATTTATTATTATTATTCTTACACACACACACACACACACACCACACACACACATACACACACACACACACACACACACACACACACACACACACACACACACACACACACACAGGGAGAGGTCCGGAGCTGGGTGGTTTGGTTACAGTTCAAGTTAAGTTACACACACACACACACACACACACACACACACACACACACACACACACACACACACTATAAACATGTTAGAAACTTAAAAACCTTCACCATCAGAAGAACAACTATGTGGAGTCGTTTCTTCCTTCCTTCTCCACTCTGCTTCCATTCTCGTCTCCCTTCATCCTCTCGTTCATTATCTCTCTCCCTTTGATGAGTTCTCTTTTTACCTTGTTCTCTCAACATGTTTCTCTTTTCCAGTGTTATATTATGTGTATTTCATACACACCTACCTATTCGTCCCTTTCTTTGACAATTCTTTTACTCTTATTATCTCTCAGTTTATTTACGCAATCAGCTTCTACCCTTACTTTATGCTTATCTCTTTGCCATTCTTCTCTATTTTTTTCGTATTCCCCGTCTTTACTATTTCCCATTTCCTTACCGTTACTCTCTTCCTTTAACCCTTCTTCCACATTTACCATTTTAACTTGCAATTATCCCCATCACCGTTCCGTTTTCCCTTCCTAGTCTCTTTACCATTGTCACTCCCAATTTCCATTTTTCTGCTGTTTTCTTAGTTTACCTGTTCTCTGTTGCATCACACCATCCCTCCCCCGTTTACTAATGCCATTAATCTTATTGAATAATCTTTCCAAGTGTCTTAACTTTCCACACCTTTGAACTCACTTCCCGTGCAATATAGAAGAAAATATTTTCTTTATTTTCTCCCTTGACATCCTCCCCCCACGTCTACGCTCGCTTTCTCTCACCTTCATTCCTCCCTTTCCCTCTTCACATAGCTCACACTTCCTCTTTCTTCTCCCCATTATTTGCTCTTTTCTATCTCTTCGCATCGAAACGGCCACCAGTCAAAGGTAGTAGATAGTGACCTGTTCCCCACCCACCTATTGTGTATGCAATTATTGCTGTGTGAAGACAGTGTTAACATTCTCTGATGATGCACTCAAACAGACATCTGTCTGCCTGCCTGTCTGTTTGTCTCTCTCTCTTCTCTGTCTCTCTGTCTCTCTCTCTCTCTCTCTCTCTCTCTCTCTCTCTCTCTCTCTCTCTCTCTCTCTCTCTCTCTCTCTCTCTCTCTCTCTCTCTCTCTCTCTCTCTCTCTCTCTCTCTCTCTCTCTCTCTCTCTCTCTCTCTCTCTCTCTCTCTCTCTCTCTTTTTTCCTCGCTCTGCATTCATTTCACCCCCACATCTCAAGAATTGCCTCGTTACAAAAAAGTTGGCAGGCCTTTATTTTGGTTATTATTAGTGGTAAATTCTTTATAGAAATTCTTATTTTTCGGCGTGTTGTTTAGCTCTCAATCAACGTTTATAGAACGCATATTGGAGGTGTCTAAAGATGCTAATTCTTGCTTTTGTTGCTGTTGCTAAACACCTTTCAACTCCCATGCTCCGGAAGCAAGAATGCTTCAGATTGTTTATCTGAAGCAGTGTTTAGATTTGCTTTTATTGGTGAGTGTTTGCGTTTCTGTGCGTATTTGGTATTTATTGTTTGTCTATTAGAGCTGAATAGAGAGGGAAATATTTCCAAGACCACCCCAACTTTTTTATCGAATACCAAGTGTTATACTTTTAAGATATTTAAGTGTTAAAGTGTTAAAATAATGGTGTTGGATGCTGGAAAAGAGCGAGAGAGAGAGAGAGACAGAGAGAGAGAGAGAGAGAGAGAGAGAGAGAGAGAGAGAGAGAGAGAGAGAGAGTTGGGAGTGGCAGAAGGAAGGCTGGAGGTAACCGACAGCCCATCTTGGACGAAGCCAACCCTCATCTCCGCCACAAGAGGTTCATCGAAGCACACAAAAGGACGGAACAGAGAGCATTCAGCCTGTCCATGGCCAGCTGACATTGTTTGTGTGGGTGTGTGTGTGTGTGTGTGTGTGTGTGTGTGTGTGTGTTTACCTGTAACTTTATTTTCTGTAAGGACTGCTTTTTATGCAAAAGTTGGCTTAATAATTTACTTTTGTTTTTGTAAATATGTAAGCAATCACATACCAGCTCCCCTTTCCCCACACATGGAGTGTTCACACACACACACACACACACACACACACACACACACACACACACACACACACACACACACACACACACACACACACACACACACACACACACACACACACACACACACACACACACACACACACACACACACACACACACACACACACACACACACACACACACACACACACACACACACACACACACACACACACACACACAGAAGGAAAAAGGAAAGGGGAAGAGTAGAAGGAAAAATAGATTGTTTGAAAGGCGGGGTCCATGAGCTAGTAGCTCGATTCTGCAGACACATATAGTAAATACACACACACACACACAAATTCCTATAATATGAAAATAAGCAAATCGTTGACCAGACCACACACTAGAAGGTGAAGGGAAGACGAAGTTTCGGTCCGTCCTGGACCATTCTCAAGTCGACTGAGAATCTCACACACAGTCGACTTGAGAATGGTCCAGGACGGACCGAAACGTCGTCGTCCCTTCATCTTCTAGTGTGTGGTTTGGTAAACATACTTCAGCCACGTTATTGTGACTCATCGCCTGCATAAGCAAATCCTATTAAATCGCTGCGACTTCAGCAGGAGGCCTTGTAGATACCCCTGCAATAGCCATTAAGGCCAGGTTTACAGGTCGATCTGTCGAGTGTCGTAACTCCTAATGGTGTTTGTTCTCTGTAGGTGACTCAAGACCCTGCCTTCTTAACACTAATGGATCCGCTCCTCCCTCAGTTCCCACGACCTCCACTCTCCTCAAATTGTTTCTCTCTCTCTCTCTCTCTCTCTCTCTCTCTCTCTCTCTCTCTCTCTCTCTCTCTCTCTCTCTCTCTCTCTCTCTCTCTCTCTCTCTCTCTCTCTCTCTCTCTCTCTCTCTCTCTCTCTCTCTCTCTCTCTCTCTCGCTCTCTCTCTCTTTCAAACACACACATACACACTCTTTCTCTTTTCTGTTTTCAGAGATAGAGAGAGAGAGAGAGAGAGAGAGAGAGAGAGAGAGAGAGAGAGAGAGAGAGAGAGAGAGAGAGAGAGAGAGAGAGAGAGAGAGAGAGAGAGAGAGAGAGAGAGAGAGAGAGAGAGAGAGAGAACGGCGCACTCTCCCTTCTTCTCCTATTATAAAACATTTCAACAGCTACAAGAGCGTCTTACACGTACTCAACACGTCCTCCACTTGTCTCACACTCACAACTTTCTTTTATGCGTGATCATGGTCTGAGGATTCTCGACAAACACTTTATTTTTTAGGCGAGATGTGGCCTCTGAGTAGCAATAATGTGAATATTTGTAATAAAAGTAAGAATTAATGCCACATTTTGTAGCTAGGGTGTGTGTGTGTGTGTGTGTGTGCGTGTGTGTGTGTGTGTGGGTCCCCGACATTCCAACCGCTCGCTGTTTGACTGTTGTAATGACTCACGAAAATTATATCTATCATATCTATTTGCCTAACTACTTACCATGCCCAAGTTGCATCACACAACAGTTGTGTAACTCCCTGATATATATATTTGCTGGTGGTTGAACAAAAGGCCTCAGGAAACGCTGCCCAAACGCTTATGTCCTGCTGAAGGGATCGAACTATTCTCAGTTGTGAGGCGACGATGTAGTACACTGCACTACTGAATGTACTGTGTGCTCTTCATTATTTTGGTAGCCACACATGATCGAGGGTCAGCACCTATGACGGGATTTTCAAAGATTTGCAATAGCTTCTCGCATACATGTTTGTTATTATCATATTTTCTTATAGAACTATGTGTTTTCAATCAACTTTGTCTAACTTTTAAATTATCGCTTCCACGTTTATCTATGATTTCTCTGTAGCTAACTTTGTCTCTCAAGTTTTAATCTATTTTTTGATTCTCTTGTTCCTAATATTATTTATTACTTCAGTTTCAATTGTCTTAATACTGAAATAAAGTTACCATGTCGGGTCCCGATTTCTTCTTTCCTTCAGTGTGATCTGGTTCATTTCCCTCAGTCTCCTCGTGTCAGCTGTAAGTCAAGATTGGGTCTTGTTTTACATCTTTAAACCATTTTGAACGTGGCGTTATTGTCTGACTAGTGGAGGCTCCATGTCAGGGCTGCGTACTCAGTATACGCCTTTTCATCTTTAGATTTCTTTTATATCTGCTTCCGGATTTTCTTGTTCTCTTAGTCAAGAAGACGCCGTCAGTCACTCATTGTCTGAAGGTTGTTCCTTCTCATGTGCTCAACTAATGGTTGTATCTTGAAGGGAATATACAATGTGGACAAAAATAGTCTCTTCCATTTGGGATAAATAAAGTATATATCTGAGATCTGAAGGTTAAACATCTCTCACAGCATCCAAATAATACGTGCCGTTCTGATTGTCATATATATCTCACAGCATCCGAACACTTACTGCATCCTCAGGGTCAAACTTTTCTCATAGAATCATAAAATTTAGTACAACAGCAGAGTTTTATGTCTCTCAAAGCGTCTAGAGATGCGCTCAGAGAGATAGAGAAAGTCCAATAATGAGATAGACGAAACTAATATTCAGACAATGAGTGATTCAGAGTAAAAATATGCGCACGAATATCGAAGAAACTCGCCTGAAATCCCATCTGAATATAAAGTGATCCGGAAAACAGAAGTGGCGATCAGCTTCATATGTAACGGACTAACAGAAAGAGTCCCCGTTTAAAATACAACAGTGACTCTCCTATGCTCTTTGATGTTGCTTCCAATAAAGCGCCTTCCTCTTATCACTCTATCTTTGTGTCTGTCTATCTACTTGCCTCTCCGTGTCTGCTTGCCTTCGTGTTTGTCTTCCTGTCTGTTACTCTTTGTCTTTCATTTTTATCCTTCTGCTTCTCTCAATTTTTCTCTCTTCTCTTTATTTTAACTTAACACATATGAACCTGGGGAATATTTTTGTTAATTTTATAGAACAATAATAAAAACAAGAAGACTTTGAATTTTTTAAAATGCCTTTCAAATTACTTTAAAATATTAGAAGAAATCTAATGAAGACGTCTTGTTTATAAAGTCCTTAATTTAATGAAGACGTCAACTTAATGAAGATTTCAACTTAATAATGGCCTAAATTTAATGAAGATTTCAACTTAATGAAAACATCAACGTAATAAATCCTGATTTCTAGACCATCCCAACAGCCAGCTAGTGACCGAAGACCAGACCACCGCGGTAAGTGGTCGAGACCATCACATCCTTCGCTAGTGACCGAAGACCAGATCACCGAGATAAGTGGTCCGGAACTAATGGAGACTTGGCGTAACTCGTTCCGGAGACCAAGCACTTATTTGTATTTCCCCAGACACTTGCTGCTTATTCCCCGTCTTCTCTTACTGCTGCTACTCCTACTACCACTACTGCTGCTGCTGATATAGACACTAGTGTGTTATTAAGCACTTAACCACTGTAGGTGATTAAGATGTTTTTACAAGCTCAGGTTATATAGTTACATCACATACATTGTATAATTGATGCATTACATGGTCAATCTTGGGTACAAGTCCAATATATCATCAAGTGTTCCAGTATTCATATAGTAGTTATAGAGTTCAGGATACCTCAGCCCAGGAGGGGCGAAAGTCAGTCAGTATGGGACATTCTACAATACAAAGTTCACGGGAGTTCATGTTTTCACTTTCACAAAGTTGACATATTGTGTACTCGACATTTGGGTTTTGAGAAAACTGCCAGATACGTCTATATCTCAGGCGTATTCTGGTCACTATAACATCACGTTGCCGAGTTCTTGCTCTGTTAGTCCCATATGTGAATGTCTCCTCACGATATTTATCATAATGTTCAATGCCACAAGCAGGCGATGAGTCACAATAACGTGGCTGAAGTATGTTGACCAGACCACACACTAGAAGTTGAAGGGACGACGACGTTTCGGTCCGGTCTGAACCATTCTCAAGTCGATTGGCCACATCTTTAATGCCACAACTTTCAGGTCTTTGTTAATGAGAAACAAATGTATGTGTATGTATGCGTATAAAGGATATGTGGAAGCTGGTCAGAATTACATTTCACCTTTGTAAATGCACATTAATAACACTAAGTAAAAGATATATCGAACACTTTATGTAGGGCAGACATAAATCTGTGTATCTACGTATTTACGTCTGTAGGTTAGATTAGCATTTTAAAAGCACTATCACCTACTGTGGTTGATTGTTCAATAAATCCCTGAACTGTATGTTTAACAGATCTCTAACCCTGTCCATGGAGGACAGAAGAAAATGTATATATGTTGGTAAGCATTGTAAATGTGTGGCCACGTCTGTGGTAGAAAAATAATAATAATAAAAAAGGGCGTGTCGTGTTGAGCTCTGAGAAGCCAAAGATATATTTTTGTTCACATTTAGAGTAAGGTATGAATATATATATTTATTGTGGATACGGTATTTATATCATTATATTATAAGTGACTTGTTTATTTGACCTGTACATTTTGTGGTTTCAAGTGACTTCCCTGTCAAATTTATAAGTGACTTTATGTGGGGATTTCGACGCTTGCCAAGCCGTTGGTGACTATTACTTTTTTCAGTGACTACTGACTGCCTGTCCATGGGGACTTAGTTTTATTTAGTAAATCCCAGTGACTTTAAACTTGTTAAAGTCTAGTGATTTAAGTGCCCCAGTACTAGATACTTTAACGTTCTGGAGTCTAGAGAAACTCTGATATTGATACTCCATACAACTTTAAGGTTGGATAGAATTCACATTTATTCCAACCACGTTACCTTAGAGGCACTTTAACTGAAGACTAGTGCACCAAAGCAAGTTTTAAGTAAATCAAGCCGATGACTAGTTTAACTTAACAACATTTAGTCTAAACGTAGTGAACCAATGTTGTTGTGTTTCATGTACCTTAAGCTGAATGTGTTTAACTTAATAGCATCTAGCAGGTGTTTGAACTGCCAATGATAGCTAAGTTTCATGTAACTGTACATATGTAAATATTACTATTGATTGTCACCCAGTAAACTGATAGTTCTTTTCCCCGTTGACTTTCTATATCCAGGAACTAATTGAAAAATGATGTGACGCACATAGGGCCAGGTGTTCGATCCTAATATTGTGAATGAAGAGTTTACACCACCAGCCTTGCTTGGGTTTGTGACACTCCCGTCTTATACCTGCCTCTCCTTCTTTACCTATCTCTCTCTTCCTTTACCTGCCTTTCCCTATTTTTCCCCCTCTTTTACCTCCCTCTTTCTTCATCTTGTTCTTTACCTGCCTCACCTCCTTCATCTTCTCACGTTCCATTTCTTCCTCTCATTCACCTTCTCTTCCGTCTCCTACTCCTCTTGCCTCCTCTTCCTGATGGCTCATGCAGCATGTTTTCCTAGAAATTGGTACGAGTAAAAGTTCCTCCTCGGAGCTTCAATGGACCCCTGTCCATCATAGGACCAGCCGTTCGATATTTTACAGGGAATTGCTCCTGCAATTCTCGACTAACTAATGGTTATTGGAGGAAATCTTTTCCATAGTTTAATGTTGGGTTTCGTGTCCCCAACTAATTGTCTCCATTCTGGCGGTCGATCCCCTGGGCCTTCAAATTAAGTCTATTCGATATTCTTTAGTAAAGTGCCCACTTACTGGCTTAATGATGGAGGTTTCTCCTGGTGAATTGAGTGTCCTTCACACACACACACACACACACACACACACACACACACACACACACACACACACACACACACACACACACACAAGTTTTGTTTTGTGGGGCCTGGTAGCCTGGTGGATAGAGCGCAGGACTCGTAATTCTGTGGCGCGGGTTCGATTCCCGCACCAGGCAGAAACAAATGGGCAAAGTTTCTTTCACCCTGAGTGCCCCTGTTACCTAGCAGTAAATAGGTACCTGGGAGTTAGTCAGCTGTCATGGGCTGCTTCCTGGGGGGTGTGTGTGTGGTGTGGAAAAAAAAGTTAGTAAACAGTTGAGAGGCGGGCCGAAAGAGCAAAGCTCAACCCCCGCAAACACAACTAGATGAACACAACTTGATGAATACACACACACACACACACACACACACACACACACAGGAAGCAGCCCGTAACTGCTGTCTTTCTTTCAGTTACCTATTTACTGCCAGGTAACAGGGGCATCAGCGAGAAAGAAAATCTGACGAATTGTATTCCGCCATCGCCAGGTGATCGAGCCCCGGTCCCCAGGATTACGAATCCTAAGCGCTGTCCACTCAGCCACCAGGCGTCCTGTGTGTGTGTACTCACCTAGTTGTACTCACCTAGTTGTGAGTACAACTAGGTGAGTGTGTGTGTGTGTGTAATTACCTAAGTGCAGTTACAGGATGAGAGCTACGCTCATGGTGTCCCGTCTTCCCAGCACTCTGTCATATAACGCTTTGAAACTACTGACGGTCTTGGCCTCCACCACCTTCTCACCTAACTTGTTCCAACCGTCTACCACTCTGTTTGCGAAAGTGAATTTTCTTATATTTCTTCGGAATCTGTGTTTAGCTAGTTTATATCTTTGACCTCTTGTTCTTAAAGTTCCAGGTCTCAGGAAATCTTCCCTATCGATTTTATCAATTCCTGTTACTATTTTGTATGTAGTGATCATATCACCTCTTTTTCTTCTGTCTTCTAGTTTTGGCATATTTAATGCTTCTAACCTCTCCTCGTAGCTCTTGCCCTTCTGTTCTGGGAGCCACTTAGTAGCATGTCATTGCACCTTTTCCAGTTTGTTGATGTGCTTCTAATTTGTTGAAGCACATCAACAGTTTGTTGTGTGTGTGTGTGTGTGTGCGTGTGTGTGTGTGCGTGTGTGTGTGTGTGTGTGTGTGTGTGTGTGTGTGTGTGTGTGTGTGTGTGTGTGTGTGTGTGTGTATGTGTGTGTGTGTGTGTGTGTGTGTGTGTGGGAACGTCTCCTTACACATTATGACTGTGGTCACCCAGCAATAAAGATGCACCTGGGAGTAAGGTAACTGTTATGGGCTGCATCCTGGGAATTTTCAGTGGTTGGCCGTATAGGACTTCGATAAACCCAACATTCTTAGTTTTAATACACACTAAAATTAATTTCCAATACTACCTGGGATAAATAATTAGGCTAACTCCACAGGTCACAAAACAATAGTAATCAAATATTGAAATATTGAGGTTAGATTAACAAATATTATAATATGCCGTGGAAAAGAAGTTTATGTAAAACAAGCTAATATGAGGTACAAGTATTGTGTTGGTTGATTCATCAGAGGTTGCATGGCGTGTCACCATTCTTTTAATGACGTCTTCAACATAACCGTTAGAGAAGCCCTTATTGACTAGGACCTGTCCTACTCTACAGAGTTCCTCGTCAACCTGCTTCCAACCAGAGCTGTGAGTTGGAGCTCAGTCGACAAAAGCGTTGAGAACACTCCACTTGTACCTGTCTGGGCAGTCACTATTAGCATTAAAACACATTCCTACGTTCGCTTCCTTAGTGTAGGCTGCAGTGTGAAAGCCTTCATTCCTTTCCGCGACTCTTACATCTAGAAAGCGCAGCTTCCTATCACTCTCCATCTCGTAAGTGAAAGTTAACACCGAATTTTGCTGAAATGCCTCTTTCAACTGACACAAACGTCTGATATCTGATACCTACAGAGGGTCTTAGTTGACATGGACTTAATACCTGTCATATACTGCAAGTAAGTTGACGACATATTTATGCAGGTACCTGATGTCAGACGTTTGCAGCAGTTGAAGGAGGGATTCCAGCAAAATTCTATGTAAATCTATGTCAGTCTATGAAGTCGTCAGTCTATGTAAGTTACATAATACAACTTAGTGAGTACACGCACACACACACAAGTTAAACAAATACAATAGTTTTCTTTTCTGTTTCGATTTTGAAAAGAAAGCATTATAACTTGTAAAAACATTTTTAACAGTCTTGTAATAACAAGTACGCTGGTGCAATACCTCATTAAAATGAAAAATTATATATGCAAATTACAGCGTGTAGATGTGAGACACGATTTTAATTTGAACATCAGCTTGCATCTGAATTATTCAACAGAGTAAATAATTGTTTCCATCTAGTATATTCGACTCAATTGGTTTTTAATATCGGCTTGGTTTTCCAATTATTTATTTATGCAACTGTTATTATTATTATTATTATTATTGTTATTATTATTATTATTATTATTATTATTATTATTATTAT
>NC_091151.1:46219094-46234094 GCF_040958095.1 Procambarus clarkii | reverse complement strand
CTTATTCTACGTTTGAAATAATAAAGTTAACCCATTTCTATTATATTACCCGCCAATATGTTCCACAGACCAATAACTGAATTGGCAAACCAGTGTTTACCCAGCAATTTCCTAAATGTAAATTGCATCATAACAGGAAGATTCATGAGAACAGTATATAGTAAAAATTTTAAATTCACTTAACACATACATCCTAGTGTAACATTGCATACTTTATAGCAACAGAGTTAAGGAATTCTTTAATGTGTATGTAGTCAGTGTATTTCCTGCTCTCCACTCTAGAGTATAATTAAATCTCAATGGTGTCTCCCGCCCCGAGCAAATATACGCAGTCGTGCTAACACATTTGTTTATTTCTCTACTGACTAATGCTGATAGAAGCAAGGGCTGGGGTGAGACTTTATTATTGGTTTATACAAATATCTATATGATATATGTGGTTTCTTTTTTAACGCAGTGATCAAACAACTCCGTGAATAGCTTCTACTCTATATTTTTATCACTTTTTAAGTCACTTCTGTTGGGTATATAAAACTCAGTAAGGCTTAAGATGAATATATCATTTATATCTTTAATAGCTTTATTTGTATTTTGAATGTTTTACACTATCAGTGAGCCATATTTAATAAAATTTAGAATTTTTAATGTTTGATTCTGGAGGCCTACATTTTTCGTGATATAATTTTAACCATCATCATTACTTCCCTATTTCTCTCTTTCACAGGGAACGTAGTCATCACAAAGGATGAAAGGAGACAAAATAGAAAACGATTATTAACTATCCACTAGCATTACGTTGAAATATCATCTTGACAACCTTTAATTCATACACACCACAATCCGTTCCTTCACTCTATCCTCACCTTCTGCTCCCTCTCCTTCATCATCCCTTTTAGGCGCTGAATGGTCACACTGGCTTTGTGCTTTTTCCTCATAATTACTCATGCTACCCACAGCTCAATGCAACCAGGTGTCAGATGTTTATCGCGATTCGACGGTTTATAGACTATAAGGGACAACAATGGGGCTGAAAATTAAACAACGAACCCAGAGTTCAGAAAATATAATAATTGACGAGGTTTCGGTCCGTCTTAGACATTATTATGTCGTGTAACGAAGATGACGTTAATTCAAAAAAATTTCAACCATTCAGTCTCCCGAAAAACCGGTTAGCATCTAGTTCTTATACATTCCCTTTGTTCATCTTCTTGACCGTTTGCATTCGTACATAAGGATAATCACTGCCACATCTGTCTTATTTTTTATTACAACCAAGACTTTCAGTGAACCAGCTGGTCCACACAACCTGTGATCAGCTTTTACAAAATCTGTGATCTATCCAACTTCTGATTCACTCACCCTCATATTTACACAACCTTTGAACCTTCTCAATCTCTTGGTCCACATAACAACTGATCCAAACAGCCTCTGAGCCACACAACCTCTTTCACAGAGAAAATAACCTTACTAATTTCTCACTAAATTTTCAGTTATTCACCTGTACTGTTTTCCTGGTGCATAATTTGTCCCACGACACTTATCACTGTTATTGCATGTATGCGTTTTACACTCACAGCAATTATATTTATGACTTATAAAAGTATATTCACAAATTCTTAACATCATTTTAGCAATTACGTTTTACAATTTCCAATATATTTTTTACAACTGTTCTAATTTTAATATATTATGTGATTTTGGCATATGCCTCCTTCATGTCTAGCTTTCACATATTTCATCGTATTATATTTCATATAAAGATTCGCTTATCTCTTCCTTAGCTATATATAAATATGAAGGCCTTTTACCATGCAATCTTCTCACACCACCAAAATCATGTTAACTTTTGAATATATAACATCATTTCTGCCAATCAGGTGGAAATGTACTCTTTCCACCTACTTTTTTTATTAGTTAACATTATCTAAAGCATAATTTTAACAGTTACATTGTCTTTTATGCATGTTCTCTTGTTACACATTCTAATTTCTTTCCTAAGTATGTTTCTGTTTACTGTAATGTTAGAATTGAACTTTCTTCTTAGCTCCGCATTCATATGTCGTTTTCTACTTATATGTTTCACATATATTTTAGTCTTATCATTCTCTCTCTCTCTCTCTCTCTCTCTCTCTCTCTCTCTCTCTCTCTCTCTCTCTCTCTCTCTCTCTCTCTCTCTCTCTCTCTCTCTCTCTCTCTCTCTCTCTCTCTCTCTCTCTCTCTCTCTCTCTCTTAATTCCCATCCTGAATAAATTATTTTTCGATATTAAATAATTAAACCGATATTACGTGATAAATTGTTCATCATTAAACCACAAAAATATTCATGTACTACTATTGGATTACCATTCGCAACTAGTATATAATATTTGGTAATATTGCAGCGGCATCATTATATTTCAACAAAAATATAACATTGTTATTCTTTGAAGCTGCTTTTAGTCTTCCTTTCCAAAATACTCCAACATTACTGATATTTTGCGATTCAACATCCAGTTTTGATGTTGTATCGCCAGGAATAACTATGTTTCCCATCATTCCAGACTGTGGTAACGTCAACAAGCATATATATATATATATATTTTTTTCCAGGAAAGGGAGACGAGAAACAAAACAGAATTAAAATTCAAAATGTCATCTTTGGGTTATATATATAACATAAATTAAAATATCATAAAATTCTCCGAACCACAAGAAGCTCAGAATGGATATTATTTAAAGCGCAAATCGAATATCGAGTTAGGATTCATGTAAAAATTTGACACGAAATCCTCCTTGAAGGAGATTAGTATTCAAGTTAAAAAAAAAATCCCATCAAAGTCCACAGGTTACAACCATGTTTTTAACAATGGGAATGTCAACATTGAATGAGAAGATTCAACAATCTTCAACATATACGTATACTTAGACATACGCAGACACAGACAGACACACACACACATATCCCCAAAATGTGACCTAAAACAGCTATCTGGATTCCAGGTATTTATTAGTAGGTGAGCAGAGTTATCAGTTGAAAGAAACTGCATATATCTACATTTATCTCCGGACCAGTACGAAAAAAAATCAACCTCAGTAAACGAGAAAATATTTTATGTTGCCCACTCTTAAACTGTTCCGGCCAACGATGTTATCAGAGCAGGCTGGTCAAACATATGGCATCAACACATCTTTTTTTTTCATGTTTGGATCCCGAGCGGCCATACACATCTATACACCGCCGGTTGTGTTATACAAGGACTACATATGTAGGAATGATCGCGTTCGCATTAGCGATATATATGTGAATTATTAACTGTTTACTTCATTTATCATCCCCTTTATAATATATTCACAGATGTTTCATAAAAGCTGCTTCATATATCATATATATATTATAGTCGCAGGTTTATGTGTATCATATAGTACTCACCTAATTGTGCTTTGCGGGGGGTTGAGCTTTGGCTCTTTGGTCCCTATCTCTCAACTGTCAATCAACTGATGTACTGGTTCCTGACCTTATTGGACTTTATCCTATCTACACTTGAGCCTGCATATGGAGTCTGCCTAGTACATATGTACGCATGTAAATGTGTATTTATATGCATGTATGTAAACCTACAAACATACACACACACACTTGAACACACAATGCTTCCTACAGAGCCCATGACCAGAGGGGAGAACATACAGTTTTCATAGATTAATGGTCATATTTTGGCTACCATGACCCATATGTGATAGCCTGGCTATATGTAGCTTCCAATGACACATGTGTAAGGTTATTGTGACCCACATGTGAGATATTGTTTACATGTAGATCAAAGTGACCAGGTGAAGACTGGGGTTACCAAATGATGACTGAGATTACAAGATAAAGACTACGGTCACCAGATGAAAGCTTAGATTGCCATATGAAGACTGGGGTTAAGAGGTGAAGACTGCAACTATCAGGTGAATACTAAAGTCATCAGATGAAAACTAGATTTACAAGATGAAGGATAGGGGTTACCAAGTAAAGACTGAGTTTACCGAGCGAAGAGATTTGAAGAATATGACGCTTCTTATTCTTAGGAATGCAGCCACTCTCCCAGAGTACTCTATGTAAGCAGCTAAACCTTCACGTAAGGAAATATAGAATTTCAATGTGTAAATAACTACAACTGAAAAATTATTATCAAACATAACCCTTCTAATTTTAGACAAATCCGGCAACAATCTGCCACAATAAAGTATTTAAATATCCTTGAGGATTTATGATAAGCGAGAGCTCAAAATGTTGAGTATGAAAACATGTTTATGATCCTTATACGCGTTAATGCATAGATAAGTAGTAGGATTGATAATTATTTAAAGTGTAAGGAAACTCGGGGGAAAAAAGAGTGAAATAAAAGCGATAAACTGAAATAAAGTTAAGTATATAGATAGACACAGTGAAATATACAGATACGCTAAAATATAGAGATACATACGGTGAAATATAGTGGTACATACAGTGAGATATAAAGATAGTAATACAAGAAGAGAGATACCGTGAAGTATAAAAATTATGTGAAATATGTAGATGTATATAGGGCCCATATACAGAGATATACAATGAAAAAAGGCTAGATATAGTGAATTATAAAGCTACCGTGAAATAAAAATAAAAGATACAATCAAATAAAAAGATAAAGTGAAAAAAAAGAATTCAGATGAAAAAACGTGAACTCAATTTATTACTTTGTTTGGGGCTAAAACGGAGCTTGTGAACTGCGGTGTCACCTGATCCACACAGTGGCAACTGGTTGTTATTGGCTTGTAAATGAACTTTAGTGAACGTCAACAGGTTTGAATTAACGGGCTATTTGATTCCAGGAAGTGCCAAGAGTCTATAATTGGCCGATCCGTTGGGAATTTATTGGCCATTAATGGACTAGGATTGGTTTCTCTCGCTCCCAGCGAGTGTACATGAGTCGTGATTGGTCGGTAATATTACGCCTGCGAAAATAATCGACTCGTGATTGGTGGGTATGCTGCACTTGCAACAAAAGCCGATGATTGGTCATACCGCGGCTTCAGTGAGCATGAACAACTAGTGATTGGCCGATCAGTGAACAGCGTGAAAGATTGGGCAGTAATCGGTCAATTCAACCAGAGCTATTATCACCAAGTCGTCAGGCAACCTAACAGGAGAAAATGTTAAAACAAAAAAAAAAGAGAGATGAAAAAAGGATGAAAAAAGAGACATTGTGAGAGGAAAAAAATCAGAAAAAACATCAAAATATTGAAATATGAAAATTAATAAAACGTAACATAATCCAACTGAATCACCGGCGAGGCCATGTCATCTCTCCGGGATTAGTAAGAATTAAAACAGAATATATTTCGTAAGCTGATGGAAAACTTGTGATGCGTGTCCGACTGTGTTTTTTCCCCTAGTGACTGCTATATTGTGCGATAAAATGATCTAATTATGTTTCAAGCTAAAAATTTTGTTTTTTTACACAATTATCTGAAGGAGCGCGTGTTTGCTTCAGAGTTATTGAACATCATTGTGTGTTAATAGCCATACATACGATATGTTTGTATTGTTGAATGTGAATATATGTTTTGTTTGACGTCATATTGCCAAGATATGCTCCATAATTTTGCTAATTATTGAAGCTTTGATAGTCAGACTGTTTGAGGTACTTGGCTGAAAATACTGAAAGGAAGTAATTCTAAATCTTATAACACGTGTAGCACGTGCTATAATTGGTGGATTTTTATAATATATAACAGGAATAATTCACGTGGTGGAATGTTTCTCGGATGAATAATGTGTAGAGAAACAAATTACGAGATATGCATTGTCTGGAGAGAATGAAGAACATTCAAACTAATCACATCTTTTCCGTGTTGAGGAATCTGCATGGAAAGCACCAGGTCGGTGGATAATGTCACTTCTCCCAAAATATGTGAATATCAGATACATTAAATAGTGATATTATTATTCGAATGCTGTTCCTTCCTTTGCTTGCTACTGAAACTTTTGCTATTATTATTTTTATTCTTGTTATTATCATTTGCATAATTGTGATCATTGACATTATTTACAATGTTTTCGCAACTGCTAGTACCTTCAAAATGTTCCTAAAATAATAAAATGTTGAACCTTATTTAAGAGACGCGCACACACACACACACACACACACACACACACACACACACACACACACACACACACACACACACACACACACACACACACACACACATACAACCCAGCGGCAGCACCTACAGAACATCGATATCTCTTGCAAACTTACATAACAGGCTTCAGCATGAGGACCTCAGTATCAAAGAAGAAGTTGAAGATGGAACCCAAATTTGGGAAAGAGGATGGAAAGAGGAAAGAGTATGCCGGAGGGTGTCAGAAGAAGTACTAGTAAAGGGAACAAGTAAAACTTAGATAAGATGTAGAACATGGAAAGAGATTGAACGAGACAGTTGGTTCATGCTGATGCTATAGCGAGTAAGTGATAATCTATAGAGAACAAGAAGAAATCATAAAGGTGAAGAAAGGCAAAGTGAATATATATAGTTGGGCCCATAAGGGAATGAGGGAATTTATGGATATTTGGAAAACACCAGAGAAACTTTTTAGTAAATGGGGGACTCGGACTGAAGGAAAAATAAAATACAGGAACTGGGTGGACACCCTGGACACAAAGAGTCAAGCTAGACAAATGGTGTGCAAGCCCAGGAACCAACAGTGGACTAGGAGAAAGAACAGGGAATTAAGGAGAGGAGGGTTAGTGAGAGAGGGAACGGAATGGTGGCTGTCGCGAGAGGAAAAGAGGGGGAATAGGGGAGTGTGGCGCCGGGTCAATGAACCGGATAAGACAAGAGACACTTCGTCCTTCTTTGTGGTTGACTTTTTGCTCTTACGAGGGGGAAAGACATGTTTGAAGGTCCTTTTGAGCAGTCCTCTTCGAGAACTACACGCAAAAAATATTGCCTGAGGTGTCTCCAATCTTTCAAGACTCTACTTCCTTCAGATTTCCGTCCGATGACGCTGAAGCAGACATTGTCTATACCACCCCCTCTCTTCCGTGAGGGCTCGAGGTCACTCAGAAGAAGAGAGGTGGAATTGGTGAAGGTACAGGATATTATTTAATTTGTGCTCTTTTTTACATTTGATTGACGGTTTGTGAATTTTTGGCTGTTTCGACTTATATATCTTTATATGTCTATATCATTCTTTCATATATTTACATATATGTTTATCTTTTATAAAATTATTAATTAATCCATTTATACCTAATGGTATACAAATACCTAATTTTTTTTTTTACATTTTCATATAGATGTCTATCAACCTATGGAAATAAAAAGCAATTAAAATTAATATATTAAATATACATTTCCTACATTTTCATTATTAATAATGTTAGTATTCCTATCAATACTAACATACAACTATACTCACAGTGTATATAAGTAAAATACTCAATGGGACGATTTGTATCCACACTCGCTTTGAGAAGGTCGGATAAACAAGACATTTACAAGTAAAACAACAACTGCAACACATCAGCCACACAAACGACAATCACAAAAGTTAATTTCATATCTATCGACAACATTAAGCTACAATCACAACCATAACCACGGCGAAATTCATAGCTGGTAGATAAGGTGAAGTTACCCCGATATATATTATGATATCGTTTTTTACCCTTGGATGACAGTTAAAGTTGACATGAGGGATGGTCAACAGCCACTTCACTCACCAAAACGCGGATGCAAAAGCAAGTTTCTATATCATTCGTCATCTTGATTTTTGTAAATACCTATAAGACTCAGCTTTAAATACACTAAAAAAAAAATTCCATTCTATCATACATTCTTTTTTTCTATCATACATTCCTGCCGCCTGATCAAGTCCCCTATTTGTGTAACATATTTATGTAGCCCGTTCCTATTATCAATTAATGTAATATATTCGTGTTACCTATTTCTGCCATATTTTTCTTCCATCTGACGTCATCAATGTACCCTATTATCTCTACTTATCGGCATTTTTGTTCTGTATCATGCATCTATTTTTATGAATTATTCCCAACCCATCTTCCTCTCATATTTCTTTCCATCTATTTATATTCTCAGTTTATTCCTCTTAACCATCTCTAGCATTATCAAAAGGATCCTCTAATATATTTCCATCTCGATAAGTGGGATAGGCTCCAGACCCCATTTTATGGTGGAGCGGTGATGGAGAAGGTGATGCTGGTTTGACACATTGATGGAGATCAGGAAATGATGGGGATGGTGAGGATGATGTTAGGATGGTGGTGATGGTGGAGAAGGAGGGTGGTGATGTGGGGAGGGAAGATGGTGATGGTGAGGAGGGAAGGTGAATGTTCCAATGCAAATCGGAGAATAGTACAATCTAAATTGTAGTGATGTACTATAATACTATATATATATATATATATATATATATATATATATATATATATATATTTTATTAAATATGACCGAAAAAGTAAGATTAATAATTCTAACACGAATTTTCTCAATCTTTCGTACATTATGCTTCACTGTTGGAGGTAAATCAAAAATCACTTCTCCAAAATTCATTTTTATTTCTAGTCTGACGCGACACGGGCGCGTTTCGTAAAACTTATTACATTTTCAAAGACTTCACAAATACACAACTGATTAGAACTTGCGTTTCCCTGATTTTATATCTACATTTGAGTGAGGTGGGAAGGGTGATGTGGCATTACATTTGAGTAAGGTGGGAAGGATGATGTGGCATTAGAGGATATTAATAGGGTATTAAAAGTATCAACACAAGACAGAACACGAAACAATGGATATTGAATAGAAGTGTTTGTAGAAAGCCTATTGGTCCATATTTCTTGATGCTTCTATATTGGAGCGGAGTCTTGAGGTGGGTAGAATATAGTTGTGCAATAATTGGCTGTTGATTGCTGGTGTTGACTTCTTGATGTGTAGTGCCTCGCAAACGTCGAGCCGCCTGCTATCGCTGTATCTATCGATGATTTCTGTGTTGTTTACTAGGATTTCTCTGGCGATGGTTTGGTTATGGGAAGAGATTATATGTTCCTTAATGGAGCCCTGTTGTTTATGCATCGTTAAACGCCTAGAAAGAGATGTTGTTGTCTTGCCTATATACTGGGTTTTTTGGAGCTTACAGTCCCCAAGTGGGCATTTGAAGGCATAGACGACGTTAGTCTCTTTTAAAGCGTTCTGTTTCGTGTCTGGAGAGTTTCTCATGAGTAGGCTGGCCGTTTGTTTGCAAACTTCTACATGGGTACCATCGAGCAAAAAGTCTTAGTCGACATGAACTTGAAACCGGCCATATACTGCAGGTATGTTGACGACATTTTTACACAGGTACCTGATGTCAGACATCTGCAGGAGCTGAAGGAGGCATTTGAGCAGAGTTCCGTGCTGCGTTTCACTTACGAGACGGAAAAGGATGGGAAGCTGCCTTTTCTAGATGTAACAGTCATGGAAAAGGGCGGAGGTTTCCACACTGCAGTCTACACAAAGGAAACAAACATAGGAATGTGCCTAAATGCCAACAGCGACTGCCCTGACAGGTACAAGAGGAGTGTTGTTAACGCATACGTCGACCGTGCTCTCAGCCACAGCTCAGAATGGAAGCAAGTCGACGAAGAACTCTGTAGGGTAAGGCAGGTTCTAGTCAATAACGGCTTCTCCAATGGTTTCATCGAAGACATCATAAGAAGGAAAGTGAAAAGCCATGCAACCTCCGAAGAGACAACTAACACAACACCTATACCCCCTATTAGACTATTTTACAGGAACTTCTTTTCCACAGCTCATAAAACAGAGGAAAGGGTCCTGAAAGATATTGTTAATAGAAACGTTATCCCTACAGACAAAAATCAGAGGATACAACTGACGATTTACTATAAAACCAGAAAAACGGCCAGCCTACTCATGAGAAACTCTCCAGACACGAAACAGAACGCTTTAAAAGAGACTAACGTCGTCTATGCCTTCAAATGCCCACTTGGGGACTGTAAGCTCCAAAAAACCCAGTATATAGGCAAGACAACAACATCTCTTTCTAGGCGTTTAACGATGCATAAACAACAGGGCTCCATTAAGGAACATATAATCTCTTCCCATAACCAAACCATCGCCAGAGAAATCCTAGTAAACAACACAGAAATCATCGATAGATACAGCGATAGCAGGCGGCTCGACGTTTGCGAGGCACTACACATCAAGAAGTCAACACCAGCAATCAACAGCCAATTATTGCACAACTATATTCTACCCACCTCAAGACTCCGCTCCAATATAGAAGCATCAAGAAATATGGACCAATAGGCTTTCTACAAACACTTCTATTCAATATCCATTGTTTCGTGTTCTGTCTTGTGTTGATACTTTTAATACCCTATTAATATCCTCTAATGCCACATCATCCTTCCCACCTTACTCAAATGTAATGCCACATCACCCTTCCCACCTCACTCAAATGTAGATATAAAATCAGGGAAACGCAAGTTCTAATCAGTTGTGTATTTGTGAAGTCTTTGAAAATGTAATAAGTTTTACGAAACGCGCCCGTGTCGCGTCAGACTAGAAATAAAAATGAATTTTGGAGAAGTGATTTTTGATTTACCTCCAACAGTGAAGCATAATGTACGAAAGATTGAGAAAATTCGTGTTAGAATTATTAATCTTACTTTTTCGGTCATATTTAATAAAATATGTCTACAGGAAAGACTGCTACCAAAATATACTAATATATATATATATATATATATATATATATATATATATATATATATATGCAAACAAGCCTGAATGGTCCCCAGGACTATATACAACTGAAAACTCACACCCCAGAAGTGACTCGAACCCATACTCCCACAACTGGTATGTACAGGGACGCCTTAATCCGCTTGACCATCACGACCGGACATAAGGAAGTGATAGCCGAGGCTATATGAACCACTTCCCCGCCGGCACTCGGATGGTAATCTTGGGCATAGCATTTTATCAAATCACCTCATTCTTTGGGGCACACGTGAGGAACACAAATGCAAACAAGCCTGAATGGTCCCCAGGACTATATACAACTGAAAACTCACACCCCAGAAGTGACTCGAACCCATACTCCCACAACTGGTATGTACAGGGACGCCTTAATCCGCTTGACCATCACGACCGGACATAAGGAAGTGATAGCCGAGGCTATATGAACCACTTCCCCGCCGGCACTCGGATGGTAATCTTGGGCATAGCATTTTATCAAATCACCTCATTCTTTGGGGCACACGTGAGGAACACAAATGCAAACAAGCCTGAATGGTCCCCAGGACTATATACAACTGAAAACTCACACCCCAGAAGTGACTCGAACCCATACTCCCACAACTGGTATGTACAGGGACGCCTTAATCCGCTTGACCATCACGACCGGACATAAGGAAGTGATAGCCGAGGCTATATGAACCACTTCCCCGCCGGCACTCGGATGGTAATCTTGGGCATAGCATTTTATCAAATCACCTCATTCTTTGGGGCACACGTGAGGAACACAAATGCAAACAAGCCTGAATGGTCCCCAGGACTATATACAACTGAAAACTCACACCCCAGAAGTGACTCGAACCCATACTCCCACAACTGGTATGTACAGGGACGCCTTAATCCGCTTGACCATCACGACCGGACATAAGGAAGTGATAGCCGAGGCTATATGAACCACTTCCCCGCCGGCACTCGGATGGTAATCTTGGGCATAGCATTTTATCAAATCACCTCATTCTTTGGGGCACACGTGAGGAACACAAATGCAAACAAGCCTGAATGGTCCCCAGGACTATATACAACTGAAAACTCACACCCCAGAAGTGACTCGAACCCATACTCCCACAACTGGTATGTACAGGGACGCCTTAATCCGCTTGACCATCACGAGTCACTTCTGGGGTGTGAGTTTTCAGTTGTATATAGTCCTGGGGACCATTCAGGCTTGTTTGCATTTGTGTTCCTCACGTGTGCCCCAAAGAATGAGGTGATTTGATAAAATGCTATGCCCAAGATTACCATCCGAGTGCCGGCGGGGAAGTGGTTCATATAGCCTCGGCTATCACTTCCTTATGTCCGGTCGTGATGGTCA
The DNA here is from genome assembly GCF_040958095.1 of Procambarus clarkii. Lineage (NCBI taxonomy): Eukaryota > Metazoa > Arthropoda > Malacostraca > Decapoda > Cambaridae > Procambarus > Procambarus clarkii. Next base: position 46,221,955 of record NC_091151.1, on the reverse strand, counting down.
AGCGGATTAAGGCGTCCCTGTACATACCAGTTGTGGGAGTATGGGTTCGAGTCACTTCTGGGGTGTGAGTTTTCAGTTGTATATAGTCCTGGGGACCATTCAGGCTTGTTTGCATTTGTGTTCCTCACGTGTGCCCCAAAGAATGAGGTGATTTGATAAAATGCTATGCCCAAGATTACCATCCGAGTGCCGGCGGGGAAGTGGTTCATATAGCCTCGGCTATCACTTCCTTATGTCCGGTCGTGATGGTCAAGCGGATTAAGGCGTCCCTGTACATACCAGTTGTGGGAGTATGGGTTCGAGTCACTTCTGGGGTGTGAGTTTTCAGTTATATATATATATATATATATATATATATATATATATATATATATATATATATATATATATATATATATATATATATATTATATACCATTTATAGAATTGTCTGAGGATATATTTTATGTTTTATGAGTTCTTGCAATTTTCATTCAATGAGAAACGATTACAATTTCCTGTAATTATGTTGAGGCTTAGCAAGGGGCGTTCTCGCTTCTTGCAAAATCGGCGTTCGATCCCTGTTGGTTCAAATGGTTGGACATCGTCTCTTTACTTCGACCTCATTTCCCAGTTAATATCCTGACTTCATATCTCGAGCTTAGCGGACCGCTAAGCTCTTGATGATTATTTATCTTACCCTACTTCCGTGTCCGAGATCAAGGTGAAGTGCACTAAGTCTGTCTTCTATCCTTTGGCTGGGAAAGGGGTTTCGTAATCCACACTAACTGTCTTCCTAATTAACAATAGAGCAAAGCTGAAGGGTGAGAGGCGAGACATGTGGGGACATAGTGGGAGAAAATATAAATAGAGAGAGAGAGAGAGAGAGAGGTGAGAAGGAGAGAGGGAGAGGAGAAATATGAATGAGAGAAGAAAAACAGAAGAGAGACGAGCAAATAGAGGAAGGAAACGCATAAAAGGTGATGGATATGACAGAGAGTGAGAGAAGAAGGAACAGAAACGGAAGAAATGGATGAACAAAGTACAGAGACAAATGAGAGGACAATAGAAATATGTGAATGGCAGGGAGATATGAATGACAGACAGATAAATAGAGATGAATGAACGTGAGATAATAAAAGACAAATGAGATAGAGATATAGAGCAATTTGTGAAAGAAAGGTTTATAGATGTAGAAGAGATATAAGTAGAAAGATGAACGGTATAGAGAGGAGAAAATAAGAGGGGGAAATGCAGAAGAGAGAAAGCAGCAAGGACATAGAAGTAGTGTTGACGAGACTGTGAAGACAGCGTAAAATTAAAGTCAGAAAGGAATAAATTTTTAAGATTAATGACTCTCTTGCCTGGTTTATTGTTTTTTGTTAGTAGTTCCTGCCAACTTCTCCTTCCTACTTAATTCCCCTTTTCTCCTCCTCCTCATCTCTCAATTATCTTTATATTTTCCCTCCTCCTACTTCTCTTTCATTTCCACTTCTATTTCTCCTCTTCCTCCTATCTTCCCACTTCTCTTTCTTAATTCTCCTCCACGTCCTCCCCCTCTATACCGACTTCCATTTAATTTTATTCCTCGTCCCCCCTCCTCCTCCTCTTCCCCCTTACTATTTCTCTTTCTTTCGCCTCCTCCCTCTTTACCAACTCACTTTCTTTCAATTCCTTAACCCTTCTTTCTCTTCCTCGGCTGCTAGCCCCCTCCACGAATTCACTTGTCCTCAGGAGGGAACACCGGCAGACTGAGTCACAAGTATCAAGACAGAAGGAGAAACTGACTCTCTCTGACACCATAATTCCGTTTTCTGGTGAGCTGACACCCATTTGATGAACTGATTTCCTCTTTCAATAAGCTGATTAACCTTTTAATATTAACATTATTTTTTTCGATTAATCCCTCTCTCACTTAAATTAATACCCCCCCCCTTTGTCAGGACATTTAAAGGTTGATAGGCATTAAGCTGAACAGAGTTTAAGAGTAATGAAATTGATCTGAACTGTCTCCATATGCCGTTCATTGTTTACACCAACACCAAGTAAACAGGACACTTAAAGGAAGTTACTGGCTTATTTCATTATAACGTAATTATCGCTAATTATCGATTAATTAGCCCTTAAAAGCGTCTTCATTACGCCATCATTACCTTTTAGTAGTTCAAGCTTCTCAGTTGCTTGTTTTGAGAATTCGTGAGTGCTTTTCATTATTCGAATATTTTATTTAAAATGATTTCAGTCAGAAAATAAAGTCATGTTATGAGTAAAGTAGAATGCGGTAATACATTTATATAAGTATTTTTCTGGGAGAATAATTGATGATTTTCACTCCATATATTCCAGTACCTTTTGTGCTGGTGACTACTACTAAATGGGAACAATATCTATAATTAACATTAATTCAACATCGATTCAATGTTCAATTAATGTTGATTTAGCATTCAACTAACGTTAATCTAAGATATTGGGCCTACTGGAAAGATTGTACGAAAACGTATACCATCAGCAGTATTCTTTACCGTGTCAATATGGTCAATACACACACACACACACATATATATATATATATGTGTGTGTGTGTGTGTGTGTGTGTGTGTGTGTGTGTGTGTGTGTGTGTGTGTGTGTGTGTGTGTGTGTGTGTGTGTGTGTGTGTGTGTGTGTGTGTGTGTGTGTGTTATTATACTCTGTTTCCATTAAATGAACAGAGTTATTTAGCATGTCTTCTTCTGTCAGTGTGCATTTTTTTTTTTTAGTTTTTATATGTATCTGTGATCATGTTCACGAATATATTTAAGTATTTCCTTACGGCAATTTTCTTTAATTGTTCTTCCTTTTTCTAATGCTTTATCTATCTCTATACGCATTTGTATGTCTATCAA
>NC_091151.1:46134094-46214094 GCF_040958095.1 Procambarus clarkii | reverse complement strand
GAATTGAGTAGTTAAGGGAAAGAGGCATGCTTGTGTAAGTGGGTTTGTTTGGAGGGTTCTTTTAAGGGGGTTCTTTTGAGGTTCTTCTTGAGTGAGTACTCACCTAGTTGTACTCACCTAGTTGTGCTTGCGGGGGGTGGGGGCGAGGGGGGTTGAGCTTTTGCTCTTTGGTCCAGCCTCTGAACTGAAAATCAACTAGTGAATAGATTCTCAAGCCTACTGGGCTCTATCATATTTACATTTGAAACTGTGTATGAAATCTGCCTTCATCACATCACTTCTTTAAGCGAAATGGCAAGTTTTTCTCTGTATGCTCTATGCTCCCTTCTTCGAGGCTATGAGTCCCTATCTTCCTCCCTTTCCTTCTCTCTCTCTCTCTCTCTCTCTCTCTCTCTCTCTCTCTCTCTCTCTCTCTCTTCTCTCTCTCTCTCTCTCTCTCTCTCTCTCTCTCTCTCTCTCTCTCTCTCTCTCTCTCTCTCTCTCTCTATATATATATATATATATATTATATATATATATATATATATATATATATATATATATATAACTGAAAACTCACACCCCAGAAGTGACTCGAACCCATACTCCCAGAAGCAACGCAACTGGTATGTACAAGACGCCTTAATCCACTTGACCATCACGACCGGACAATAATGAGGTGATAGCCGAGGCTATATGAACCACCCCACCGCCGGCACTCGGATAGTTATCTTGGGCATAGCATTTTACCAAATCACCTCATTCTTTGGGGTGATTTGGTAAAATGCTATGCCCAAGATAACACCTCATTATTGTCCGGTCGTGATGGTCAAGTGGATTAAGGCGTCTTGTACATACCAGTTGCGTTGCTTCTGGGAGTATGGGTTCGAGTCACTTCTGGGGTGTGAGTTTTCAGTTGCATATTGTCCTGGGGACCATTCAGGCTTGTTCGCATATATATATATATATATATGTTGTTTTATTTTGTTTTATTTATATATTTATGTTTTATTTTGTCCTTGCCTTTCTTTCATTTTCTTAGTTCTCTCTGTCCTAATTTTCTCTTTCTGCCGCTTTTCGGTATCTTTCTTGCTAACTCCTAATTAACTTTGCTACAGTTCATCAAATTTGATAACTCTACTTCTCTCCTTGCAGTAGGGTCATGAGTTACGCTCACTCCACTTCCCCATTTACAGCATCTCATCAGTCTCACTAACTCCATTTCCCCTCCCTTGCAGCAGGTCGTCAGGCTCAAGCTAAAATGACGCTACCTCAGCACCTGCATAAATTGCAAGGGAGCGTAGGTAGCATTACACCTAATGAACCTGGCGGAGACGTCGACCCAAGTAGCAGCCTCGCTTATCATCTTTATCTTCCTCCCTTTCCTTTTCTTCGCCTCGCTCCTGCGATCCGTCGACCTGTTCTTCTGTTCTCTATTCTGTCTTCCTGTTCTTTGTTTTTCACCTCTCTGCCGTCTTTCGACGGTTCTCCGTCTGAAATTTCTAGCTTTTTTTCTTATTCTCGTTAGCATACTTGTTAACTGTTCATGTTCCTAATTTTTTTTTAATTAAATTTCTTTTAAATTTCTTATTGCTCCACCACTTGAGCTGGACGGTAGAGCGACGGTTTTGCTTCATTCAGGTCGGTGTTCAATCCCCGACTGCCCAAGTGGTTGGGCACTATTCCTTTACCTCGTACCATACCAAATCATTATCCTGACCCTTTCCAAGTGCTACATAGTCCTTATAGCTTGGCGTTTTCCCGTGATAATTCTCTCCTTCTCCATTTCTCTCTTCCTATTTTCTCAACTTCTTCAGATATATCGAGTAGTTCGACAGTGGCTGTCATATTCAATCATAGCTCCATCTATCACCCTACACTTTCCCCATCAATTGACATGCATACGTATCAGAGAAGCGGCCACTCTGTGAACTGAGAGGAAGCTGCCCATTCAAGCTAGAACTGGGGAATATTGAAATTACCAGCGACGATGGGAGCGCCTGATAGAATTGGATACATCAAAGGCCATAGGGCCAGAGAGGATCTCACCACGGGTGTTAAGAGGAGCTGAAACCTTGTGTCAGCCTTAACCTCAAATATACAAGATGCTAGGCACTGGAGAGGTGCAGAAATTTGTCACACACACTGGCAGTTTATAAAAAAATGTTAAGTACTTGAGTGATAATCATAGGAAGGAAGATAATCATATATGTTCCAGGAGAAGTATATAAAAGAGTTTGTTGGAATATATATATATATATATATATATATATATATATATATATATATATATATATATATATATATATATATATATATATATATATATATATATATATATATATATATATTCTATTTACTAAAAGGGGAGCACTACTACTTACCAGAGCACCTATCAACATAATAATATCAGCTGTGTAAGTAAAACTGGTAAACATTCAATTAGCCTTCAGGATCATAGACGTCGAACCCTTCAGAGGCTTATATACTACCTGTGCGAAATCAATATTTGAAATACGTTCCCCCTAAGTGGAAACACACAATCTATTTGTTTAATTTATTATCATACTTTAGTACATCTTCCTTCAAATGGCTACTTTAAACAGCTTGTGTCCAGAGATAGCTATGTGATACTGTAATCCTCAGCTTGCAAGTTAAATTACCAAGATAAAGGGTTCAAGTATGCCGAAATGCTGCAGAAAATATAGACGAGACATGATTACAAACCAAAATATTCTTAGAAGAGTACATAATGGTCAACAATGATGCGATGTTCAGAAGAAATTACACATGTTAACAATGGTGGAAGACAGCGAAGCAGAAGAGACACGGGGATATAAGAACCAATTCTTCAGTGTGAGATTAGTGAATAAGTAGAATTAGAAGAGGAAGTAAACTATACAATTATTATTCACAAGGAAATCTCAATAGCGTGATAGGTCTATGAGAAAATCTTTGAAGTGGGTCGAAGATCGAACCTGAGTCAATGATTAACCCCAGACACGCGCCATGGTGGTTAAGTTTAGCATTTATAATTATCCAGGACACTTCCTCGATCCCAATCCTGCCCCAAAGATAGCCTTTGAGGCAAACTATACTCACAGATTTACAAGTAGCTGTGATTAAAACATGAGAGTTGGCAACCACTAAATTAGGGAAACGACAACAGTGAAATGTTAGCCGGTGAAAAGAGTCCAAAAGCTGATGCTAAACCCTGAAAGTGCATCTAGGTGAAAACACGCAAAATGTTCTGGTTCAGACTAAGAAAGCATGAAGAGGTGGATGGAAGCTAGATACACAGATGAGTCACGCGGATGTCAAGAAGATTATTTTTATCCTATTGGGATGATATACGAAATGAATTAGTGGGACAAATATTAGGTGAAATTTTCTTTCAGTTTTAAATACGGGTAACAAAGAATGATTGAACAAGGAATCGTTTAGACAAGCGAAAGCAGAAACGGCGGGTCAAGGAGCTAAATAACGATTCCAAAAATGTCAAATACGAGCTACTTGGTGAGACTCCACGTGCGTGCTCACAAACACTTGTTCTCACACAAAATCAAAATAAATACACAGCTGCATGCTCACCCTCTCCTCTTAACATACTCTGACTCAACCCTCGTTTATATGCTGTAAAATAATGCGAGGTTTGTCGTAAAGGTGCCACAGGATCTGTCATTTGTTATCGTCAACATCCTCCCCTTCTCTCCTGCTTTTTGTGGCGTTAGTTCGTTCGTGTGCGAGAATGAGATAGAGAGGATGTAATAAACAATTCTAAAAAGCCCCCAAAAATAAAAAAAAAATAAAAAAATCCAAAACTTCAATTGACAACTCGAAATTGTCAGTTGGTTGGAAATCTAGGTCCTCTTACAATTACATAAAACAGTTTTCAATTTTTCACAACCTCTTGAGCCCGACAAATTCCCATGAAAATTGTATTACGGAATCACTTATAATAAAATAAAAATAAAAATAGATTATGATAAGACTATAGAACCCTTTAAATCGAATTTAATTTCAAACCAGAAACTCTTCAAACCATAATTCTTCAAATAAAGCAAGACCCATCAACGTTTCTCAATGTATATGAAAACCACTTTAATCCTTCTAGAAATTTTTCAAAAAATCAATAAAATTAGCAACTATAAACATGTTTTGAATCACATTCATGTGTTTTATTAACACATACATATTTATATGGGCCTCAAAAGGTAGATTCCACTGCACTTTAAACCATTAAACGTATAGCATCTAGTTTCAGAAGCCCTTTAAACATCCCCCTATGGACTTAAGTCCGACATTAAACAGTGTTCCAACACAGGACCAAATAATGTCAGGCCCGAATGCATGAAAAGAATTAAAGTTGATGTCTCTACCGTTTCATAGTCCTCCCACCTGCAGTGTGTACACTCTCTTAGCTGTGTCTGCTGGGCCTAAACTTCAGCTCCTGGGCTAGCCATCTCCTATTGATCACCGGGCGACTAGCCAAATCCACGCTTATCAAACCATGTTTGATAAGCGTCTAGATAAGGAACAATAAGCGTTCCGTCTTACTTCATTTATTTAGTCACTATTATATAATAATATATACAAAACAATTCATGAGAAAGTGTGTGCGAAAAGGATAGAAGCAACACTGGCGAGCATAAACCAGAATAGAAAGAATAAAAGCATTAGTAACGAATGTATGAAAAACATATGAGCAACAAAAGAGATAATAATTGGGAGAAAAATAACTAAATAAAAGTAATTAAGATAAGGGTATTAAACTGAGATACATAATTCCACAGATGTGAAAGTAATTATTTGTTGGTGTCCTTATATTCATCTACTTTACTAACTCATGAACAAAATAACTTGTGTATTCGTAAATAAAATGACAAAATAACTCCTGAACAAATTAGCTTAAGAATTTACATGACAAAATAAATCACGAACAAAATGGCATGAATAACATGTAAAATAAATAATTAACAAAAGGGCCAAAAATAACTCATGAACAAAATTATATAATAACAAAATGACTCGCGAACAAAAATTATCAAGAACAAATTGACTCAGGAAAAAAATTACTTAGCCAGAAAAAAACCTCATGGACAAAATTACCAAAAAAAAATAATACACGTCCTGTTACGATGATTAACCAGACAAGAATATTCAAATTAAGGACACAACAAACGAAACAAAGGGACAGATGATGTAGCAAGCAAATTGGCAGAGCCGGCACAGGAAGTGAGCAAATGGGAATGGAATTACACGTTAACCAACTATGTGTGTTTGTGAGTATATATGTGTATTTTCTATTTGTATCTGTAGAATCGAGCTATTTCTAAATCAATTTATTTTTCCTCTATTATGTCTAGCACATGTCTCTCTTACACACACACACACACACACACACACACACACACACACACACACACACACACACACACACACACACACACACACACACACACACACACACACACACACACACACACACCCGTACCCTGGAAGCAGCTCGTAGCAGCTGTCTAGCTCCTAGGTACCTATTTACTGCTAGGTGAAGAGGGGCACCAGGGTGAAAGAAATTGTCCATTTGTTTCTGCCTCTGCCGTGGATCGAACCCGGGCCCTTAAGACTATGACCTCAGAGCGCTGTCCACTCAGCCGTGTGTGTGCGAGTGCGTTGTGAGTGTGTGAGAGAGAGAGAGAGAGAGAGAGAGAGAGAGAGAGAGAGAGAGAGAGAGAGAGAGAGAGAGAGAGAGAGAGAGAGAGAGAGAGAGAGAGAGAGAGAGAGAGAGAGAGAGAGAGAGAGAGAGAGAGAGAGAGAGAGAGAGATCAATGTGAAGAAAGACAGACAGATGCAATCAAAGATAATAATATACCAGAGCGCAGAATAATCGTAATATCGATAAAACAATATATATATATTGACATGTTTGAATGAAAATTTAAATAGTTATCTGTTAGTGAGTTAATATACAATTCTACCCAACATACAGGGAAATTATTTACATATTTAAGAGCCAGAGAGCTAGATATAAAAGAGAGAGATTATAGATTTTGGAAAATACAAATAATTGAAATAATAGCAGAGACATACTAACCAAAAATAATTCCTGATTAAACGAAAATGTTCAGCGTGTAACACTCAAGAGTCTCGCGCCAGAGGAACTGTAGAGCAGCACATCCTGGCTCTGGGGTCAGGGAGATTTTACAGCATCACATATCCTGACACTGGAGTCAGGGTGATTGTGCTGCATCATTCATCCTGGCCCAATGGTCAGGAAGATTGAGCAGCATCACACAACCTGGATCTAGGGTCAGGAGAATTGTGCAGTATCACACTTCCTGACTCAGGAGTAAGGGAGATTTTTCGGCATCACATCACGACCCTGAGATTAAAGAGATTGACAGATATTGTGTAACTTCAGAAAATGAAAACTAAGTTACTATGAGAGAAAACGTATTCACATAGAACGATGAAATTACATCCCAAATACAAACAATCATCAGAAACCACATCTCTCCAAAAAGAGACGATCAATATAGACGACCTTTCTTGGTTTGTATATCACTATAATATTACTGCTGATCTAAAGATTAATGCCTGGAATCTCTATGGGAGATCAAACTGAAATAAAATAATTGTTTGGCAATTCTATAAATTTAACGAAATAATTACATCAATAATCAATTAACAGGTGGTACAAGGACTTAAGAAATAAATGAGCAGGTCGGTCGGTGACAAGAAAAACCTTGATTTGATTGTGTAAGCCTCAACATTCTTAACAAGCTAATTCTTCATAAATTAAATTATAAGTGTCATTACCAAAGATTTGCGAGTTGAATTTCTTCACATGACTCGGAACTTGATTTCAGAGAAATTGCCTTCATGGCGCCAGCAGTTTCCGTTTCTCAGAGGCCGTTTGAAGAGAACCACACAACAAAATAATTAATATTTTTAGCTTATGCTGCTCATTCTTATGTTAAGGAAACGCTCTGATTGTAATTATACAGACTTGTGTAGTTACATAACATTTATCCAGACATGTGAGGTATAATGGTGAGGTATATATAAAAACACTTATATTATAAGGTACATAATACAGATCTTACATAGTCATCTTAATAACGTTTCATCTGTTAAAAAATGCAGGATTCATAAGTGGTTGAGAAGTGTTCAGGCACTGTTCAGGGCTATATCAACTAAGTAAAACAACCCCAGGCAGTTATGATATATATATATATATATATATATATATATATATATATATATATATATATATATATATATATATATATATATATATATATATATATATAGGCCTAATTAGCATAAAAACAAAAGCCCATAACAGCTAAATAGATCAATACCATGTAGATATTCAGGAAAGCATTCAGCTCATATATCGAAGAAAATAAATCATATTAACTCAGCTATAGAAGTATATTTTGTTAGAAGCACTGGCTTTGATAAGTGGATGGGAGTTATGGAATATTATCAAGAGGAAAGTAAACCACATTTATTCTAAAGGATCGACATCGTTTAATCATCGTTAAAAGTATAGCTCATACATGATAGAAAAGTCGCGTGTCCTCGTTACCATATTTTCCTTAATCGATTCTGTTATAAATATTAATAACTCTGTCATTAAAGCACTTATATATAATCACCACCAAAATTCCTATCATTACAGAAATTCGTTTTTCATCAAATACGAAACACAAAGCATTTGAGAACCGGTTTGAATTCTGGTTTTCCAGGAGCTCATACCTTCCGGTTTGGGTTCTGGATTTCCAGGAACTCAGATTCCGGGTTTGGATTCTGAACTCCCAAGAGTTTAGAGTCCTGGTTTGGATATTGTATTTGCACGAGTTCGAACACCAGCATCAGAAACCTAGTTCTGGTCTCTCAGTTTACAAGTTTTCGAAGCCCAGCACCTATGTTCCATTCTATACTCTATATATCCAAAAACTCTGAGAAAAAGACATTGAAACTACATAATCATTCACTGAAATTTTAGTTGACAGAGGAAAGGTTTCGTAGAAAATTTCATGTTTAGATAACACTAAATCATTCCAAATAATTATTGGTACTATGATGATATAATAATCATGAAATTAACATTGACAAAAATAACTCAGATAATAACAATAATAATACTAATAACAGTAATAATTCAATTAATGAAGAATTACTATTAGATAAGGTCTAGAAAGAAAAAGGAACAGTGTGTGTGTGTGAGGGAAGCCAGTTATTGGCAGTGAGGCCTCTTGAAGGGTTCTTTCCTGATGATTGAGATCAGATAGCAGAGGCGGGAGGGGGGTGAAGTGGGGGGAAGGTACAGGGAGAGTCAACGAGCCAAAAGGCAAGTGGAAAGGAATGGAGAGAGAGTAAGAGAGAGAGAGAGAGAGAGAGAGAGAGAGAGAGAGAGAGAGAGAGAGAGAGAGAGAGAGAGAGAGAGAGAGAGAGAGAGAGAGAGAGAGAGAGAGAGAGAGAGAGAGAGAGACAGACAGACAGACAGACAGACACACAGACAGACAGACAGACAGACAGACAGACAGACAGACAGACAGACAGACAGACAGACAGAGGGAGAGAGAGAGAGAGAGGGGGGGGGACAAGGGAATGGAAACAAATTCTATAAGTAAACTAAGTGTCAAACATGATTCAGGAGAGTCATATATAATATGAACAAATGAAACAGCAGAAGGGTTATTGGTCCATACGAGGCAGCTCATATTTTTATCCACCCAAATTCAGATATATATAGGCGTAATCTTCGCTTGTAACCAACCAGCGGTCTTACAATTCGTTATTTGTCCTGCGCAACGGGAACATAAAAATAAAGAAAACCATTGCATCTCTCAGCATCATAACCTCAGGAAGATAGAGAAATCATTCCCTTTTTTTGCAAACCAAGGAAAATTAAAGGGTAATAAAGCATGATAAATAGGAAAAACTGAAGTAGACAAAAGGTATCCCACACTCCCCTCATTATATTTCCCACATACCTCTTTCCACGTTTCATATTTCTCATTTCATTCCCCTCACTCCTCATCCCATTCCCAGGATTCCTCATTCCTTAGCAAAAAACCCTGGTTTATTCCTGAGCGAGCCAGCAATTCTTGGCTTGGGTTATTTTGGTGCTATAATGATCATGATCTTTCTCCCATTCCTCCGCTACCCCTCACCAGGTCACCATCACCATTCCCGTGCTAGCCAGGTTACTATCCCATCTCGGTGCTAGCCAGGTAACTATCCCATCTCGGTGCTAGCCATCAGTAGGTTTTCTTCCCATTCTGGTGTAAAGTATCCTCGGTCATCATCCCATTTCGAAGTTATCCATCACCTGGCCATCATTTCATTCCATCCTATCCCATCCAATTCCATCCCATCTCTTCCCATCCCATCCCGCTGCTAGCCAAATTAACTAACTTTCTGGGCTAACAGCATCACTTCATAACCACCAATTCGTTACACTTTAACTATCTTAAGCTTGTTATTCAGCCCAAACGCTAGTCTGATCGCGTGAACTTAACCAACATCACCATCACCAGCGCTATCATCATCTCCGTTACCACCACCTCCGACAATCATCACAATCATTATTTCAAACACCATCACAATTAATTCATCATTCATTGTCTTCATTTAAAAAAAGCCATCACCATCATCATCTCCATACCTATCACAATCCCCTCAAGCACTACCATATATATCATCATCATGCTCAGTACAGACCATTATCGCCATTACCGCTACCACCATTCAACCTAAAACCAGCCTACCTTCTACTACTTGCATGTTACAACAATGCCACCCACCCCACGACCACCACCCAATATGTCACCCATCCCACCACCAACACCCAGCACGCCACCCACCCCCACCACCACCACCACTCAACATGATGCATCCCTCACCACCCCCCAACCACATGTTACCCACCCCACTACCATCACCCACATGCTACCCACCATACCACCATCACCCAGCATGATAGCCACCTAGCTGCCGCCACCACTAACATGCCACCCCACCCAAATGCCACAGCCACCAACCATACCATCCTTCCGACCATCACTACCAACCATGCAAGCAACCCTCGCCACCACCATCCACACTGGACCACCTTCAAGAGGAACCGCCAATAACCTCATTTACGATGCCTTCCTCCTGACGGTTCCATCACCGTCAACAGATCCCGACTGGTGGGAAGTTCATTTGCTACGAACATATTGGTCTTGTTATGCTCTCATGCTCTCTCTCTCTCTCTCTCTCTCTCTCTCTCTCTCTCTCTCTCTCTCTCTCTCTCTCTCTCTCTCTATCTCTCTCTCTCTCTCTCTCTCTCTCTCTCTCTCTCTCTCTCTCTCTCTCTCTCTCTCTCTCTCTCTCTCTCTCTCTCTCTCTCTCTCTCTCTCTCTCTCTCTCTCTCTCTCTCTCTCTCTCTCTATCTCTCTCTCTCTCTCTCTCTCTCTCTCTCTCTCTCTCTCTCTCTCTCTCTCTCTCTCTCTCTCTCTCTCTCTCTCTCTCTCTCTCTCTCTCTCTCTCCCTCTCTGTCTCTCTCTCACTCTCTCCCTCTCTCTCTCTCTCTCCCTCTCTGTCTCTCTCTCTCTCTCTCTTTCTCCCTCTCAGCCAACAACAGGGAACTCAATATCCAAACAGTCGAATATTGGGTGTCTAAACAAGATAGCCCATAACCATTTAATAGAAGCGTCAACGAGCGTCAATGATCAAGAACAATGGAGAGTAAATAATAAAGCCAATTGAGGGTCAATGACCAAACAATGTGAAAGTTAATGACCAATCATTAGGATGATAGATTCACAAACAATATGGACGTTAATGGTAATTTGGATGCTCAGTGACAAACAATAGGATGGTCATTAACTAAGCAAAGAAATGTCAAACTTAGCAATAGAAGAGTCAATGAACAAACAATATGAAGGTTAATGACTAAGCATTATAATGGTCAACGGACAAATAATAGAATGGTCAAAGACCAAGCGATTGAATGGCCAATGATGAAACAAATGAAAAATTAAGAACTAAACAATACGACGGTTAATTCCCATGAATTAAGATGGTCAGTGACCGATTAATGATCAAGCAATAGGATGGACAACTATCAAGCAATAGAATGGGCAACCTCCAAGCAACAGGTAGATCAAAAGCCAAGCAACAGATAAGTCAATATCCACGCAACAAGTAAGTTAATATCAAATCAACATATAGATTAATGTTAACGCAGCAGTTAGGTAACTGGCCAAGCAACAGGTAGGTCATCGGCCAAGCAACAGGTAGGTCAACGACCCAGCAGCTTTTAACTATAATCTCTCAGCAGCTGAAAATGCCAAGCTCTAGTGTATCTCTCTCTGAGAGCAGAGAGTTCTGAGCTCTGCGTCAAGAGATACTTTCATGAGAGTATACCACTGTCTGTCTGTCTGTCAGTCTGTCTGTCTGTCTGTCAGTCTGTCTGTCTGTCTGTCTGTCTGTCTGTCTGTCTGTCTGTCTGTCTGTCTGTCTGTCTGTCTGTCTGTCTGTCTGTCTATCTGTCTGTCTGTCACTGTCTGTGTCTCTGTCTCTGTCTCTCTCTTTCTCTCCCTCTCTCTCTCTCATCATCATCATCATCATAATCACTGGATTTAGCTTCATTGTAGTTGACACGATGGTCGTATCGTATTTTTCCCGCCGGAAGATATCTAAATGACAGAACAGAGGTGATATCTTTTTTTATATTAAGCATTCAAGTCTAAATGTTTTATTCCCGAACAAATATAAGTAGTAAATAACACTAAATTATATAAATTTTAGTAAATAGTAGTGTTGGATTATCAGATACGTATATTTACAAAGAAAAAGGCCAAACAGCATTTGGGGTTATTTGTCAAAGAAAATTACTGGAAACTTATAGAATTGGGGGAGAGCCTCTTGCAATGCATAAATATTGTCATTTACACAGTATAAGAAGTGGTTTCTTGTCCAGCACGAGAATGGTCAATAGTCCAACAAGAAAAAACATAAGTAGACAGGCAAGAGACCGGTCAGAGAATAGTCACCTGACAAGCAAAAGCAGCATCACTTAGCAAGCAAGAGTACTTTCACTGATTTAGAAGGGTCATCATTATTTTAGTTATGTGCCACCTAACAAGCAACCGAGGAGCAATATTTCTAACCATAGGTGGGGTCACCAGCCAATTAGGCATCACTAACCTTATGTTCACTAGCCAATATGGGTCACTAGTTAACAAGGGTCACTTGCCGATGAGGGATCACTAATCAATAGCCAAATCCCTACCCAGTGATTCAGTCAATAGCAAACCGACCCAAAGCCAGTGGGCTGGATCAAGCAAGCAAAAAAGCTTGCCACTTTTGTTTACAAGCAAAAAAGTGGAGCCACTGTCACAAACTATTCCTGTGACTCACCAACAACACTCGAGACCATCAAACGGGATGCAACTGTGCTCATTACTCGTAGTCATCAGAGGGCAAAGACTATCTCCTTTCATCCAGGCTTCTTCACGCATAACATACAACTATCCCCCCCATCCCCCAACGACCCTCATCCCCCAACGACCCTCATCCCCCAACGACCCTCATCCCCCAACGACCCCTCAACGACCTCCTACCCATCCTCCTCTTCTGCCCCCTCTCATTCACCTTCACACTAATACCAGCTGATCTCCAACCTCCGGTTTCTGGTTTCTAGCCATCACTAATTGGTTTGAGTTGATATGATTTCTCTGGTGAAGCCCCACTGAGACAAGAGGAAGATATATATTATATTATATTATATATATATATATATATATATATATATATAATAGATGAATCAATTGCAACCATAAAATTTCAGAATTCACCGTTTTATTGAAACGTCAACAATAGAAGATAGTGAAACGTGTTATAAACTGTCCGTAGAGTTGCACTAAAACGATATGACATTTATGTATATATATATAGAGGATGGCCCAAAGAGAATTTTACAGAAATATTATTTTATTAACAAAATCATATATAAAAATTAAAATAAACAAAAAATATCAATTAAAAATTAATATAAATACATTAGTTATACAAATTATAACTCAATTACATTTTTATTTTTTTTTATTTAAATTTTTACATAAGATTGTGTGAATAAAATAATATTACGGAAAAATAACATTTGGGATCTACAAACAAATACACACACACTCACACACACACTCACACTCACACTCACACACACACACACATGCAATGAAAAGGGCAGTCACAGAGAATAAAAATAGTGAAAGTGGCAGATGTAAAGTGAAAAAAATGAACTTGGTAGAAGCGAGAGTGAGAAATCATCAAAATCAGAGGAGTAGGGAGAGATGCATACCTTGAGGTTACCTTGAGGTGCTTCCGGGGCTTAGTGTCCCCGCGGCCCGGTCGTCGACCAGGCCTCCTGGTTGCATAGTGAAAGAAAGAGGATGAGAGGAAGGTAAAAAAAATAGAGTATGAGAGCCAGAAATAAGACGAATCAGAGAGAGCTATAAAAATAAAGAGAATAAACACATACCGAAATTCCTACAAGAAGATAGAAAGATCAGCTAGTAAGGAGATCAATTTAGAAGCAAAGTAGGACAGGAGATACAGCTGGGCCTGGTGGGAAACCAGGAGAACGTTTGACTTTTACATAACAATATGGCCGCCGACATTTCATTTGTATTGATGTATCTGATATACCGAGATCTCTCCGTCTTTCTCTCTATTTATATATTTATGATATTGAGCCCTAGTGCTACGTCCAATTTGCTGTAGCTAAACCTCTCTGGTGCATTCCGCATCTTTCCATTGGTCATGCTAAAAAATAGACCTCTTTTGGTATTTCCTAACGCGATCATTCCTATCAGGCATTTTTCCACACTCACTACTTTGTATCGAGAAGCATGTTCGTTCTCTCCGAAGCACCCTAACTAACCATGAGCTCCGCATCCTTTCTCCCTTATAAAGAAAATTCTTCGCAATCTCTGTAACGATGTGTTTCAGGCAAACGGCTTCCAGACAGATGCCGTACAAAATCCCAAACTCAAGCGGGATTTGCAGCTCGGTGGTACGAAAACCCGACCGTAAACCTTGTGGGGCATATTATATTTACTGTTGCATAAAGAAGTTGTTAGAGGTACAAGTAGGCAGAGATTATCTGGAAGATTGGAAGATATATTAGACAAAGAAGGAGGATGTTCTGACAGAATCAAACCTGATCAGTAGAGAGAGCGAGAGAAAGAAAGAGAGAGAGAGAGAGAGAGAGAGAGAGAGAGAGAGAGAGAGAGAGAGAGAGAGAGAGAGAGAGAGAGAGAGAGAGAGAGAGAGAGAGAGAGAGAGAGAGAGAGAGAGAGAGAGAGAGAGAGAGAGAGAGAGAGAGAGAGAGAGAGAGAGAGAGAGAGCGAGCATATGCATATGTAAGTGAGAGAGACGGAGGGAGAGTCTATCTAGTCCTGGCGACCGCTTGGAGACCACTAGAGGAAGTAAAACGCGAAGCGACAGGAACATTACCAAGTTTAATGCCATTCCTCGACTTTCTCTGCCTTTACCAACACCAAGACGAAACTCTTTTTACAAACTTTTAAACGCCTGAGATGTAATTTTTAATTACGTTTGATGTCAGGAGAAAAAGTAATGATTACCTAGCCCCGTAGTATTATAAGTAGGAGAACTGGTAGTTTACATTGCTGATGCTGGGGTTGTTTTAGAAGATGCAGCAGCAACGAGGTATTAGATGTATAAGCAATAGAAGATAAAAAACAGAAGCAGAAGACGCATAACTATCAGTAGCAATAAGATAAGACAAGAACCAGTATTTTTAGAAAGCACATAATAATATAATACTTTTTATATGCGTTATTGTTAATAAATATAGTCAGAAAATGTTAACCAAACCACACACTAGAAATTGAAGAGACGACGACGTTTCTGTCCGTCCTGGATCATTATCAAGTCGATTGTGGTCCACAATCCTAGACCACAATGGACTTTATAATGGTCCAGGACGGACCGCAACGTCGTCGTCTTTTCAATTTCTAGTGTGTGGTTTAGTCAACATTTTTCAGCCACGTTAATGTGACTCTTCATCTGCAAATAGAGTCAGAATTATGGGTAACATTATATTAAATCTTAGCATTAATTATAGCTTAAATATTTGCAATAATTTGAATTATATATTAGCATTATTTTTAAATAAAATATTAGCATTAATATCTGAATTAATTAGAATTTAAATAATTCCAATACTGTTATCAAATAACAACAATAATAATAATAATAATAATAATATTATTATTATTATTTTTATTATTGTTATTATTATTATTATTATTATGTAAAATTTCAACTAATAATAATATTTAAAAAAATGAAGAAATGTTATCAATAACTACAACAACAATATCTTCAAATACAACTGTTGGATACGAAAATAATTTTAT
This sequence comes from Procambarus clarkii, assembly GCF_040958095.1. Taxonomy (NCBI): domain Eukaryota; kingdom Metazoa; phylum Arthropoda; class Malacostraca; order Decapoda; family Cambaridae; genus Procambarus; species Procambarus clarkii. The sequence continues at coordinate 46,198,669 of NC_091151.1, read as the reverse complement.
TTTGAGGAAAAGTTGTGAGCTAGTTGAGGGATGAATAATGGAGCTTCCAAGAGGTTCTGATCTGCATAAATATGTTGGGAATATAAATTTCGGGGTACGGAATATATAATGAAATCATTTTATGGCTCCTAAGTACGAAATAAGTCATGGGGCTCTCTCACTCACTTCTTACACCAGAATAGGAATTTCAGCGTTATGACTAGTTTAACTAGTTTTCGGACCAGGCTGGGAATGATAGAAGACATATACAACAAAATTTGGGGATGTCAGGGAACTTATTCATAGAACGAAACTGGGGATGTCAGGGGGACTTTTTCATAGAACAAAACTGGGGATGTCAGTAGACTTACGCTTAAGACCAGGGTAGAAATAGTAGAGAGAGAGAGAAAAGGGATATTAGAAGACTTACTCTCGGTAAATTGATGGTGGTTTTTACCAGACGACTTCTGGGATAAGAAAGGAAGAAGATTATTTGAAGAACTTGCTCGCTCATTCACACTGGTAAATACATCAGCTTATTTAGCCTTCAAAGAACGTTTCATTAATTAATAAGTATTGATAAATGGTGATATGATTTAAGAATCGACTTAGAAATAAATAATAATATCTTTGAGTATAAAATCAAATACACAAGTTTCCATATTCAGCGAATGATGTTATCCAAATAATTATTAAAAAAAAAACGTTCATTATGCTAGAGATCAAGAAAATAAAAAAAAATTTGATCTCGGTTAAACTTAAAAATGCACCTTTTACTAACAACTTCAGAAATGCATTTATGTACTGAATATTGGAGATCTATTTAATTTTCTTCAGACTTCAGTGAATCCAACCCAAAACCCTAACTTCACAAAGGACAAATTCTCCAGCAGGTGACAGTCATCAGGCAACAAAGAACTACTCTGCACCTTCATTTACTTTAAGGGATTTAATGAAACTTCGTCGGCTAAGCACTCATCCCCAGCCTCTAAGTGAAACAAAGACCGAAGACTTTTAACTGTAAAGTTGTTAGGAAGATTAGAAAGTGCCTCTCACTGTTAGCGAGATTAGGAAAACTCCGATGCATTTCTCAAAAATGTTGGAAATATCGCAAATCTGACACTTGTGCGTTATTTTGGAGCCGAGTTCTGGCTCACTGCACATATTTGCATTTTGAAATTATGATCATTTATACCGAAAAAATGCCAATAAGTGAAAACGGCGATGGGTCTCATTTTGCCCAAACACCCCCCCCCCCCCCTGCAGTTTTCAAAATACCGGAAATATCACGAATCTGACGCATGAGCGTTATTTTGGAGCCGAATTCTGGCTTATTGCACATATTTGTAGTTTGAAATTACTACTTTTTATACCGAAAATATGCCAATTATTGAAAACGGCGATGGGTCACATTTTGCCCAAACCCCCCTACAGTTTTCAAAATTTCGGAAATATCGCAAATCTCACTTATGAGCGTTATTTTGAAACCAAATTCTGGCTCACTGCACATATTTGTACTTTGAAATTGCGACTATAATTATCGGTCAATAATCATGAGTATGTCTTTTAAGTCGTGTTGGCCGAACTAAAGCCTCATAAAAAACTGACTAGTATCTTTTAGAGCCGCTTCTTAATATCTGACACAGTCACTTGATTATATCTATCAGGGTCATTGGTTATATATACAGGGAAAACCAAGAGGAGTAGGAAACACTACAACACAGAGTTAACGAGGAAAAATTCAAGAAATACCATTTTGTTAAAAAAACGTGACAATTTTTCAACAAATACGAAGAAAAACATTATTTGTGAAGTACTGGAGAGATAAAATGAATAACGAGATAACGGAAATTATTCAGGAAACAATAGTGAGAGGGAATAATTCAGCATGAGGTTGTGACAGGAAATGATTGAAGGCAACGGAAATTATTCAACAGGGTGGAGAAAGAGTGAGAGGAAATTATTTAAAACGGGAAAGAGTAAATTATTTAAAAGGAAAAGAACAAAATATTTAAAAGGGAAATTATTTAAAAAGAAAAATTATATAAAGAGGAAAGATAAAGGTATTTAAAAATGGAATGGAAATAGGAGAAATTTGTGTAAAAATCAGAAGGAAATAATTAAATTTGCAATGATATAGCAATATTTAAGAAGGGGGGAATTAGTTATATAAGGAACTAAATAAGAATATAATAAATAATAAATAAATAAAACATGAACATCATAGAATACACAAACTCGGAAAAAAGTACAAGATTAAGAAATTAGAATGAATATAAATAAATATTTGCCTTTATAACTACCGCAATATTACAAAAACCAACATAATTAAAACAAAGAAAAAAATATCTACAGCCAAGTATGATATTGAAAGCAGTAAGACGACTGAGCCAGAAAATAAGCACAAAGTAAAGAATGGAGCAAATACAGACGTCCTCGAGACTAGAATAGGGAGGAGCACGGTGAAGAGAAATGTGAACGTGGAGGAGAGATGAAGAAGAGAGAAGTAGAGAGAATGGAAAGATAAAAACGATAGGACTCGTTGGACACAAAAAAAAGGATAGACAGAGTTGGGGGGGGGGGGGATAAGTGGAGAGAGAAAAAGAAAGATTGGTAGGATTGGTGGACATAAAAAGAGGTTGGGGTATGAGAGATGGAAACATAAGGAGAATGATGGAGAAGTGCTGAGAAAGAGAGAATAGGAGAGGAAGGCGCAGAGAAAGACACAAAGGGAGAGAGGAACAGGAAGGAAAAGAGAATGAGTGAGAAGAATTCTCTGAGTCAAGCAGATTCGTAAACATGTCCAGAATTCCGATTATTGAAAACCCGAACTTGGAGTGTATTGCCAGCTGCAGGGATGCCAGCTGGTGCGTCCTGGACAGGAGAGGATCAAGACCAATAAAATGAGGAGTACTGAGGTGGAAAATTTCATCGACACATTGCCCAAATGAAGGATGAGACCTGTGCAACAAATACACACTCGCAAACACATACAAAAACACCCACACTCGCAAACACATGCAAAAACACCCACACTTACACACATATTGACACACACACACACACACACACACACACACACACACACACACACACACACACACACACACACACACACACACACAATCTTGATTGACAGTCACGAGGCGGGACCAAAGAGTCTAAGCTCAATCCCCGCAAGCACTAGATGCGTACAACTAGATGAGTACATACACACACACACAAAGGTTCTCTCTTTGTATCAGGAGGGTTAAGCATTTCTCATACTGGTACTGCATACTCGAGAACTAGTCTAACATACATGGTGCACACCGTTCTCAGTGATTTCTAATTCATATGACTGAATTAAATTGTTTAGTTTTCTAACTTTCCACACACAGCTGATGTTATTCAGTTAATGTGTACGTAAAAAGATAGGTTTGACATGATATCAAATCCCATTTATTTATGCATATTGTTTTATCACAATACAAAACCCTGTTTTCCCAGTAACCAGATTCATTGGGCTAGATCTCATTTCTTAGTTGCTGAACATCATTAGCCCACACTTATTTAGAAAGAACTCTAACAACCACATGTTGTATCATATGAATAATTGCCCCGCCCCAAAACAAGTTGTAAATTGCGAATCGTTATTACTGTTTTTGAAAAATTCTCCATCACGTTTATCATCCATCGATCAAGTGACGGCTGAAAAACGTTTCGATGTTCAATGTTGAAATGGCTCTCTCGTATTTTAAGGGATCAAATTATATTACTTTTAATAACAATGACATCCTAACTCTCTGAGAGCATTAATCGATATCTAAAACAATACAAATTGACCATAGTAATTGTTAAGCTGTCCGAGTAGCGACATTCATGAGAGCTCTGAATGAGTAAAGCAAATATCTGGAAAATGGTTTAAGCAGAAAGAATGAGGAGGAGGAGAAAGGAAGAAAGATTGAGTAAGAGGAAGAGAAAGAGTCAGTGGAAGCGCAATAGGGAGAAAGAAAGCGAAAGAGAATGAGGAAAATGAAGAGTAAATTGAAAATGCAAAGAGAAAGATAGACATAGAGAGCGGGTGAGGGGCTTGGGAAGGTTAGGAGCAGCAGAGAAAAAGAGCAAACAAGATGCAGCGAGACATTAACATACAGAACAGATTACACTAGTTGTTAAAAGGCACTCATAAAGAACAACAGAATTGCTGACTAATTAACAATCCTGTTAAATCTTCAGTCGACACCCCCCCCCCCCACACACACACAGATGTACAGCTAGACCCAGTTAAATTTACCAGCTACAACGCCATGGACCAGCTAAAGCTTTCCATCACACACAGTCAGATCCCACTAAAGCATTGCTCGACACATAACTATGCACTAAATCCCGCTAAAGCTTATCCCAGCATTCAGCCATCAACTCAATTCCCCTCAAAGCTACTGCACACTGCTGTAAAGCCAGGTCTCTCTTAAGCTTTCCACCGCACACAGCTTTAAAGCCAGACCCAGCTAAAACTTTCCACCACACACAGCATTAGTGCCTCATCCAAGATAATCCGACTATAATGAGAACAAGGGAAAGGGAGAACATAAAAAAAAAAACAGGCGAGGTAAGAATGATAGTCCTTGGGGTGAATGCTCACTAATATGATTGTAAACAGCATATGTTGATATGATGCTGCTGTTATTGGTAGAATGTTGCTTTGGCTGTCATGATGGTGCTGTTTGTCAGGATACTGTTGTTGTCGGGATGCTTTTGTTGTCCTGATCCTGTTCTTGTCGTGTGATGTTGATGTAGTCGTAATGGTGGTGTTGTGATGTTGATGTTGCCATGATGATGATGTTGTTTTGACAATTTTGGTGTCGTGATGCTGTATCGTCGTGATGTTGTCATGATCCTATTGTTGGGATGCTTCTGCTATAATAATGCAATACTGAGACTGTTGCTGCTACCGTGGTTGCTACTGGTTTTGATTTTTTTGCAACTGATACAGTTGTTGAACCTGTTGCAGCTGCTGCTCTTTTGTCAAACTGGTTAAAGTTTAAAGGTGAAGGAGTTTGTTTATGTCAGTAATATGCTACTGTATTTGGTACCTCAGAGAAACTAAAAAATAATATTTCTCTGCAACTTTCTATCCGACACTTTTCTTTTGTTTTTCTTTTTGTGTCTCTGTCTCTGTCTCTGTCTGCCTGTCTCTGTCTCTGTCTGCCTGTCTCTGTCTCTGTCTGCCTGTCTCTGTCTCTGTCTGCCTGTCTCTGTCTCTGTCTGCCTGTCTCTGTCTGCCTGTCTCTGTCTCTGTCTCTGTCTGCCTGTCTCTGTCTCTGTCTGCCTGTCTGTTTGTCTGCCTGTCTGTTTGTCTGACCGTCTGACTCTCTCTCTCTCTCTCTCACTCTGTTTACCTCTCTCTTTCTCCCCCTTTTTTACCTCTCTCTAAAAATTTCCTTTTAACATAAATGGGTTATTTAATATTACAGTATTTAATTCCTCCAGAATGTTCATGGGGAATGAGAGCGGTAGCAATCTTGGAGAATGTGTACTCACCTATTTGTACTCACCTATTTGTACTCACATATTTGTGCTTGCAGGGGGTTGAGCTTTGGCTCTTTGGTCCCGCCTCTCAGCCATCAATCAACTGGTGTACAGATTCCCAAGCCTACTGGTCTCTATCATATCTACATTTAAAACTGTGTATGGAGTTAGCCTCCACCACATCACTGCCTAATGCATTCCACCTGTTAACTACTCTGACACTGAAAAAGTTATTTCTGACATTCCTGTGGCTCTTTTGGGTACTCAGTTCCCACCTGTGTCCCTTTGTTCGCGTACCATCAGTGTTGCAGTGTTGAATAGTTTATATTTGTTGACCCTGTCAATATCCCTGAAGATTTTGTAGGTAGTGATCATGTCTCCCCTTACTCTTCTGTCTTCCAGTGTCGTAAGGTGCATTTCCCGCAGCCGTTCCTCGTAAACCATGCCTCTTAGTTCTCATGCCTGTGTGTGTGTGTGCGTGCGTGCGTGTGTGTGTGTGTGTGTGTGTGTGTGTGTGTGTGTGTGTGTGTGTGTGTGTGTGTGTGTGTGTGTGTGTGTGTGTGTGTGTGTGTGTGTGTGTGTGTGTGTGTGTGTGTGTTATGATAAAACTAGAGCCCTGAATTGGTCATTCTCAAAGGAATCCTAACTGTTTCTTATTAAAACCAAAACAACAATTAGAATTAACAAGAACTTATTAATACAAATTTCAAAAATTGTAATCAAGGAAATATTAGTAAATAACGACAAACTGAGACAAGATTTTTTTCCCTACGGAGATGTAGAGCATTCGAATCCATTTCCTCTGATGTCGTACGTGTAAATTCAATATAAACTCTTATTAAATGGATAGATAGGGATTTGGGAGACAATTGATGGGGGATTAAACATATAAAAATACCTTGAACATGTGCCTCTATATTGGCCAACACTTCTCTGTGCCTCTCTGTGCATCTTTGTGCCTTCCTGTCTCTCTGCAACTCTACATGCACCTCAAAATATATTCAAATTGGATGACTTTGAATTTAGAAAAAAAAGACAAAACTCTTGTTTCAAAATTCCGTTAAAAGTCTTTGAGAAAAGTAACAAAGCAGCATAAAAAATAACTCTCAATGAAACGCTTATTGAATATATTTGCTAAGTACACGAATTGGTGAAGTCAGTAAAAATTTAAGCTTACTCGCATGTTCCAATTGGCCATATGCACCTTTCTTATTTCCCTGCGTATCTCTCTGCTCCTATCCCAAACTTTTAATTTTTTCCTCTATTGCATTTTAGATAGTGAGAAGACCTCTCTCTTTCACTCTTTCCTTCCATTCCTCCTGCTTTCAACTTCCAAAAGTTTCTCCAGATAGGCAAGGCAATGTCCCACTTCCACGAAGAAGAAAATTCCGTCGTGGTCAGCTTTTTGGGGTTGAACTACATATTTCTTTCCAAGACTTTCCGATTACATTTTTGTATATTGAATTTGTTGCCCTAGGCATTTTTTTTTTGCTTTGTGTGTGTCGTTCGGCATTTATGGCACTTCCCACCGCCTCCATTTCTTCACTTTCACCATCTCTTCACTTTCACTACGGACGGCTCTCTTCGTCTCACTGCTTTCTTTTCTCCTTGCCTCCCTCCATCTCTTTCTCCCTCCTTTGTTTCTCTCTCACTCTCTTTCTTCCTTCATTCTTTTCTACCATCTTACTACTCTCCTTCAGGGCTTTAAGCAGACTGTTTTAAGAATCGTAGAGATATACATATTTGAATGTTTTTGATTATGACTCAGTTCTCGACCTGGGCCTAATAATTACGTAATGTTACGTAATTATGTCGCCTTATCTAACTATCAATATTGCATGCGGTCTTTATCAATACCTCTGTCTCGCTTTCATTACCCTTGCTGTCTCTCTCTTTCTTATACTATACTTCTCTACCGCCTCATTCTTCTTCCCACACTTTCCGCTCACCTCTTCCCATTTTTATCGCTATTTCTAAAATTCTGTAGCTGGAACAACAGAGTATGTTTTTTTTGGGTGCTTGTGAGTGCTGATGCATACTTGTTTACTCTTGTTTCGTTTTTTCTTCTCCCTTTCTATCTCTTTCTGACCTTTTATCCTGTCTTTGTTTTGCATTATTTAGATGTTTTACTTTTTTCTCTGTTTCCATCTATATATCCCTACGAGATCTAATTTGTTTCATTATATCTATCTTTTCTCATACACACACACACACAAAAACACACACACACACACACACACACGCACGCACACACACACACACACACACACACACACACACACACACACACACACACACACACACACACACACACACACACACACACACACCATACACACACACTCATCACGTTAATTGACTGTGATGTATGAAGTGAGTTGACAAATGAATTCAAATCGCCAAAAACTAATAATTAACGGAGCAAATTAATTTCCTTTGGTAGTCTGGTTATGCATAGATAATTATACATAATCTGATGTCTGTTTTTCTATAAACATCAAAGATAATTGAATTTTAATTAAATAGTAAGTACTTCATCAATATGCCAGAAATTTCCAGACATTTTTTAAGTTTTTACACTATAATTGGGCGAGTTTAAATTATATTTTAGTATATGAGACTACGTTGCTCTCATGTGATGAACATCATTGCCATAAACACTTAGATCTCATACAAACACGCACTTACGATCTAAACACACTTACCAGAAAAACGTTTTACACCTTTTTTCTCAACATACGCATGATTCATACACTTAATGATACAACACAAACACACACACTCACGCAGCCCAAACATTCTCAGCCACAATACACTCAGTCAATTCACACTCTCTAACCTTACTCCTGCACACACCCTTTACACACACAGTCTCCTCACCCATAAATGGAAGGACGGAAAGGTGGTTCCCAGAAACTGAAGCTTGGACATGCAAACTCTTGTTAGGTGAGTGTTGTTGGGTTTTTACACACGAAAAATATATACTTCCATTTAAACACACACACACATCGTTCCTCACAGACATAAACACACACACACACACTCAAACATGCACACACCAACAAAATAATACTTAGAAAAAACACTAATCACAATAAAAGTTGTATTATATTTAGTAATATATTTAGTAATAATATTTTAACAATACTGATGACATCATTTTTTAATAAAAATAACTATAGTAAATTCAGTAATATAAACAAATGGGGATTTTAATGGAATATTAAACAAAAAATCATAATTCATATCCTTATTCTATTTCATCACCTCAATAATAAATAAGTCAAGAACCATGATGTTAAACAACTCACCGACAGTCACAAAACAAACTTCTCTTGAGGTTATCTTGAGATGATTTCGGGGCTTTTTAGTGTCCCCGCGGCCCGGTCCTCGACCAGGCCTCCACCCCCAGGAAGCAGCCCGGTGACGGCTGACTAACCCCCAGGTACCTATTTTACTGCTAGGTAACAGGGGCATAAGGTGAAAGAAACTCTGCCCTTAGATGAAACCTTAGAAGTCTCAAAAGAACACTTTTGAAATCGTGCAGAAAAATTATCATTATCTGACAACCCATCCAATGTTAATTAGGGCCAAGCAAAAATCTGCATAGATATGACGCTCTGAAGTCAAGCAGACGGGACAGAAGTTCTTAGGGAAAATAGCCATTCGTATGCAAACGAAACCAGCTTCACCACCCTCACCCCACTCCTATCACGCGCGTTCTGAGATCAGCAAAATCTAAATATGGGAACCCTAGCTGGGTAAGCAGCATCCTAATATCAACGGAGCATTACTCAACTTCCGAGTCATGAACAACTTTTTTTTTTTAGTGCAATCGGTTGTCGTGTATTACGCTTTTGAAACATGAATTTTACAGTTTGGTTCAATATACTTATACGGCACTTATACGCTACTCTCCTGTGTTTGTCTTGATCCCCCTTAATTCCACTATGAAAGAAGGAACATTTGTTTTAAGTTTAGCCTTAGTTCAATCGTACCTATTCCTTTTTTCGTCCTCATTTTCCCGTAGAGGAGGGTTTCATCCCCGTTTCTTGGGGGTCAGGTGACCTGTCCTTCCCTGAGGGCTGGCTATAAGGTCTGCCCACCCTGCTTCTCTCTTCACTCTCTACCTTGTGGGTTGTACGGTAGAGCGACGGTCTCGTGCAGGTCATCGTTCAATCCCCGACCATCCAAGTAGTTGGGCATAGTCGTAATGGCATGACGCTTTCCCGCTTCCCCCTGGCGCTTTACCTCTCTATCTTGCTGTGATGAAGGCGAATTGAGCCGATAACGCGTTCATGTTTCTCGAATTCTTCACATGAGGTAGCTGTACCCGACAGCGTTAGTGTCGGATATTGTGTTGCATATTGGTTTGGAAACCATTTAAGCTTGTTCGCATTTGTGTTGCTCACGTGGCCCCCACCATATTAGGTGATTCGATGAAATATTTGTGCCCAAGTTGACCACCAATCGCTGTCGGGTGCTGGAGAAATCGTCCACGACTACCATCACTTTGTACAGTCCTTTGTTATATATAATATATATATATATATATATATATATATATATATATATATATATATATATATATATATATACATATATATATATATATATATATATACATATATATATATAACCCACTAATACATATTAGTGGCTTTGCATGAATGTAAATAACGAATGTTATTACATAATACCAATCTTATGTAATATCACCAATCCATTGCACTTTCTTCCAAATAAAAATTTATATTATTATTATTATATATATAATTTTCCTTTCCTGTAACAACAGGATCGAGAGAAACTGAAAACCATTAACCTGGATATAATAACATCAAGAATTATTTAACATACATAACAGTGAAATGAACTTTTAGATCCCTTAGGTTAATGAATACTTTAATTAATACATATTGTTCCTAACAAGGTTGATATGCTTTTGATGTCCACTTAACATACATTTTTATTTTATTTAATCAACTTATTTACAAATGTTTCCACTTCGCTTTGTTTGGGTTACGTCTAAGCGTATTTAAGAACATTCCTACGCTTTTCAACTAATCTTGATTAAACCTAGAACACAGCTAAAGTGGGTAAATCTGGGGCTTTGATACTTCGGTTCCTTTAGCGTTACGTAGAATACACATGACCGACATCATCGCATCGCAGAACTCATATTCTAGTCGTGTAAAAATCCATATTTTGCCGTGAGGATGAACGATCATCCTGAGAGCCCAGATACACGATACGTTCGCGAGAAGCCATAAACGATACTCCAGCAACACGTAATCGGATACACGATTGGACGATTCCCTCGCCAATATAGATTTTTGCTATTTAAAGCCATCAAGTAGCTAGAGAAATCTGATGCATATTGAGTAAGGTGGTTGAAGGGGAGCGGAGATGGGAAGTTTGATGAAACGAGGACTGATTGGGGGAAGAGCGAAAGATGGGTACACTGAGGCAGATCTGCCGATCAGAAGACGGAGAGCGAGAAATATTCATTAATTGAAGAAAAGACCGATAAAAAGTGTGGGGAAAAACGTAACTAGACTATATGACATAAGAACAGTGATAAACATAAATAAATTAGTAGATAGTCAATAGATAGGCAGTCAATAAAACGGTAAAATAACGTGGATAGAGGGACACCAGACAAGGGTAGCACTAACAGTGGAATCAGAAGTGACACCAGAAGTGTGACACCAGCAGCATCACCAGTAGAGTGACACCAGAAGAGTGTGAGAGGTAGTTGAGCCAGACAAGAATGTTACAATAAAAATAACGCTTGACTAAAAAAAAAGATTAAAGAAACAATATACTAGGCCGTGGATAAACGAAATATAAATCCAGAGTTTTGGAGCTTGTGTTGGTATATACACACAAAAATGCATACACACAAGCAAACACACACAAACAAACATTCATACACAAACCACACACACACACACTAAAATGAGGCACTAGCAAATCATCGGGTGATGAATGGTAAGATCTATCCAACCCTAGTAGGTAAGTGTATAGTTAAAGTAGTTCATGCATTTTAGTGGATTAATCTCGGTGTTCGTCTTCAGTGAGATTGGATCAAGTCCAGGAGTCCTGTCTTTAATGCTACAGATTCCCCTATTATGAAGATCAGGTCAAGTCCGGGAATTGTATCTTCGGGGCATGAGGAACCTCCAGCATTCTACTACATAGTAACTAGTTAACTGAAGAATTGATTGAAGCTGGTTATTGTGGTGTCACAAGTGGAAGAACACTGACCCTCCAGCGTGGCATCGCCCACTAACATCGGCGAGGGAGGTAGTCGGCCTTTTCACCCACCCGTAAACATCGGCCTTTACCAACACATGGCTTTAGCCTTTCAGGTTCAGCGGGGAAACATTTACCGTTGCTCTTGTACCTTAATCTCTGCGTGGGAAATAATCACACATGCTCTCTCTCTCTCTCTCTCTCTCTCTCTCTCTCTCTCTCTCTCTCTCTCTCTCTCTCTCTCTCTCTCTCTCTCTCTCTCTCTCTCTCTCTCTCTCTCTCTCTCACACACACACACACACTTTCCCTTCTCTCTGAAACCCACACACTCACCCAACACCCACACGACGAGAGGCTTTTCGAAAAATCCCTCCACAGAAAAATTCTTCGTAGCAGCTAACACGACCCTCGTTCCACAGAGAGCAAATTTCTTCACAAAGGTTCCATTCTTGCTAAATTTACTGCATGGTTTTTCTAATTCTCTAAATGCAGTAAACACTTTCTCCACTCCCTAAACTTTCTCCACAGCCTGTTAAAGCCGAACAAGTGGTACTAAATTCCACACTCTCTGTATTTTGGGGGAGGAACCTCAACCGAAAACAGTTATTGATATTAGTTGTGTAGTTGTTTTGTTTCTAATAAATATTGTTTTTGCTGTTTTTTTTTTAATAATTACTTTTAATAATATTGTTCGCATTGTAATAAACTTATTACAACAATCATATATTAATCAAATAATAATAAGTGTTTATTTTTAATACCACTTATTATTATATATTTATTTTTTAGTAATATTATTTATGGTCAGCATCTAGTATATACTTACTATATATAACTAACTATATAACTATTACTACAATATACCAAATGATGTGAATAATGGTTAAGAAATTCAAGCTTATTATCACGAGGTCAAGCGCGATTAATTCATACGCTTTTATCGTATATAAGAATGAAACTATACACCAACCTACATGAATTACTGAGACTTGACGATTCGTCTAATAAAGAACATATTTTCATTTCTATTATTTCCAGTAACAAGCACTCATTTTGTACTCCTGGATCTCGAGAGTACACGTATGGATACAGTTAGTGACAGGAGGAGTCTATACAATATCTGTAGAAGTAATGAAAAAATACTGATTTCTATATAAATAACAATGATAACAATGTAAATTTAATTATAATACAAATATTGATGATGATAATAATAATAATAATAATAATTTTTATAAGAAATTAATAATATTATTAATTTAAAAATAAAAATAATCAGATGATTATTTTGAAAAAGAAGTTAAGCCATAATGCCAAAATGGTTGACCAGGCAATATATCACAGAGGACGGACGAGGAGCCAAATCCTCGCTAGGACTTACCATCACGACTCATCAGAGAGGGAGCAATGATCGCCCAGAAGCCAATAAAGCAAATGGATCTTTTTTCAGGGAGAATCAACCCACGGTTGCCGCCTCTCTCTATCTCTCTAGAAGGATATGCGGCGCTTTTCCACCATCATGGGTTTAGAGGGGGGGGGGGATATGGAGTGTGGGACTTCAAGTTTAAGAGGGTGGATAGGTTGGGTATTTAGGGTATTTTGTGTTGTGAGTGGGTTATGAGGCTGTGTTGGAGTTAATGGTTTGGATTGGGGTTGTGAGCTTATGTTTAGAGAGAAGAAAACCTTGGTGGTGGGTGGAGTGGCGAGTGTGAGGTCAGAGATATGTTTGAAGGGAAGTTTGAGTCTTGTGGGGCTTGAGATTTGGTGGATAGGTGAGAGTAGTGTTGGGTATGGGACGTGTGTGTGTGTGTGTGTGTGTGTGTGTGTGTGTGTGTGTGTGTGTGTGTGTGTGTGTGTGTGTGTGTGTGTGTGTGTGTGTGTGTGTGTGTGTGTGTGTGTGCGTGTGTGTGTGTGTGTGTGTGTGTGTGTGTGTGTGTGTGTGTGTGCGTGTGTGTGTGTGTGTGTGCGTATGTGTGTGTTGTTGAAGGCGTATGTAATAGTGTATTATAGGGAAGGGTTGTACGTATGGGCATTTGTTAGTGAGAAACGTCGCCTTATCTTCCTCCTTCCCATTCATTATTCCTAAACTCCCATTCCATATTCTTCACCCTACTTGCTATATACAAACTTCCTAAGTATTTCCTCATCGTCATCTCTTTCCTAGGGTTCACAAATGATCAAACTGTAACATTAAAATTTTGATCCAGTCCACCCTACCATAGAAACAAATACCTTAAGCAATGACACTCTGAGTTCATTCATTTAGTGATTAAACGACGTGTCTCTTAGCCCGCATTGTGTAGTACTCAGTTTTCCAGGTTAGACATTTGTGGTGGTCTGCCTCTATTGGAGTGCAGAAGCGACACGAATAACTTCATTGTTCTCTCACGGAAGCCCAGTATTGTTGGGAAGGGGTCTCAATAGCTGTGTGATAACTAATACAACTGCCTCTGCAATAATTGTCTGTCAAGGATTCGTTATTTCTGAAGTGCTGGTATGCTAGGTATAATGGAAGCCTCGTTGTTTGGTTTTGACGACTCCCGCTAGAAGCTTTGAAGCGAGGCTTCACCTCTTCAACGAGTGTGTGTATTTGTAACGCATTGTTTCTTTCTCTATGCTCTTTCATTAGCACTCCATATCTGGGGGATACCTCTAATAATGCAGGCGATGAGTCACAGTAACGTGGCTAAAGTAAGTTGACTAGACCACACACTAGAAGGTGAAGGGACGACTTGAGAATGGTCCAGGACGGACCAAAACGTCGTTGTCCATTCACCTTCTAGTGTGTGGTCTGGTCAACCTCTAATAATATTTATATATTGGTGTTAATATTATGAGCTTACCTGTAGGCAAGACTACTGTTATTGTTATGATTTCTATATATATTTCTCCAGTTTTCGAGCCTAATAGTGCTTGTCCATTCACGCCGCCTTGCACCTAAAGTTCGACACCAGTTCAGTGATTTTTCCCAGGTGACACAATTTTCTCTAAGTTCTGTTTACGTATATGTAGCCTGAGCGTCCTAATATTCTGTCATCAGAGGCTATATCTTGTCATACAGTTTGGCGCATTTATTTTAGAATGAATCACCATTTATTATTCAATTTATTATTATTATTTATGAAAATACTGTCTTTTGAAATTGATTGTTATGTATGGTGCAGCCTTTGATTCACTACTGAAAACTATAGCCTCTACTGCTTAGTTTAAGCCACTCCTACCAGGTCAGATACGCTAACATATACATACTTTATTTTTTATGGAACATTCTGATATTTAATTAGTTCCTTTGAGAATAAATCAGATGGCAAAGAATATATCTTTCACTATCTGATATTCATAAAAGTTTGTTTTACACAGTGTGTGTATGTGAGCATATGTATTTACTATTTGTATTTACTATTTGTGCCTGAACAATCGAGCTATTAGCTCTTGGACCCCGCCTTTCTAACCAATTTATTTTTTCTCTATTATGTCTACCACATATATTTCTCTCTAACACACACACACACATCACCAGGAAGCAGCTTTCTAAATCCCAGGTATGTATTTACGGCTATGTCAACAGACGCATCAAGGTGAAAGAAACTCTGCTAATTTGTTTCTGCCTCGACCGGGAAACGAACACCACAGGACTACGACTTCAGAGCGCTGTCCATTCAGCCGCGAGGCTGCGAGGCAAAGTGTGTGTACTCACCTAGTTGTGCTGGCGGGGTTTGAGCTCTGGCTCCTTAGGCTCGCCTCTCAACTATCTATCAATCAACTGGATTTTTTCCGCACCCACATACATCACCAGGAAGCAGCCCGTAGCAGCTATCTAACTACCAGGTACCTATTTACTGCTAGGTGAATATTGTCATTAGGGTGAAAGAAACTCTGCCGATTACACACAAACCGTGTGTGTGCGTGTGCGTGTGTGTGTGTGTGTGTGTACTCACTTAGCTGTACTCACCTAGTTGTGTTTGCGGGGGTTGAGCTCTGGCTCTTTGGTACCGCCTCTCAACCGTCAATCAACAGGTGTACAGGTTCCTGAGCCTATTGGGCTCTATCATATCTACACTTGAAACTGTGTATGGAGTCAGCCTCCACCACATCACTTCCGGAATGTGTGTGTGTGTGTGATGACAGCCATTTAATCACTCATTTCATCTTCCTTAACAACTATGAAAGCATCTCCAGCATCATTCATCTTCCCAACGCTGCCTCCCAGATACAATGGAATCTAAATTATTTTACATCTTGAAAGTCAAGGGTGCCATTGTCTGGTTTCCAAAGTATAATGATTATTTCGTTTATGTATTCGGATATATTTTCTCGTTCGCTATATACATATTAAACAAAAATTACAAATCATATATATACGATACAATGATATCTATCTACTTTGCATTTTACTTTTGATGGTAATTTTTAACATGGTTTCGTTTAACCGCTTTCACCTCCACTTTCAATAAATAATGTTTTAGAAAACATTTTGTGGTGAACGGTTTTCTCGCTGGACCAACATTCCTGGAGTATTTGTTTATTCATCTGCTGGTTTTTAACTGGATGACGAACTCGGGCAGCGTCAACAACAAAGAAATAAATAACAGCCGCACGTCAATTTAACACACCAGGAAATATATATTTTTCAAGCTTATTCTCAGGTTATGCTCGTCCAAGCAGCGGCCGTCACCAGCTCTTCACCCTCAGGTCTTGCTCGTCAAACCTAAAGTCATCTCTAATCCGTTATCAGGTTATATGCTCCACCAAGCTGTAGGTGTTCCCACTCTATCATCATCAGGATATGTGCTCCACCAAGCTGTTGGCGTCCCCGCCCTATCATCATTAGGGGATGTGCTCCACCAAGCTGTTGGCGTTCCCACACTATCATAATCAGGTTATGTGCTCCACCAAGCTGTAGGCGTCCCCACTCAATCATCATCAGGTTATGTGCTCCACCAAGCTGTTGGCGTTCCCACTCTATCATAATCAGGTTATGTGCTCCACCAAGCTGTTGGCGTCCCCATTCTATCATCATCAGGTTATGTGCTCCACCAAGCTGTTGGCGTCCCCATTCTATCATCATCAGGTTATGTGCTCCACCAAGCTGTTGGCGTCCCCGCCCTATCATCATTAGGGGATGTGCTCCACCAAGCTGTTGGCGTTCCCACACTATCATAATCAGGTTATGTGCTCCACCAAGCTGTTGGCGTCCCCATTCTATCATCATCAGGTTATGTGTTTTCTACCTACGACCATCCAAAACCCATTATCAGGTTATATTCGTCTAAGCATCGTCATTTTCTCCATACCGTGTAATCAAAAATTAAATTTTCTCAAATACAAATTAAAATTACGATTTAGTTTTGTTTATAGTTATGCGTAGCTAAGTTAAATTATATTTTTGGTACAGTTTGACATTTACTTGTATATAAAGTATATTAATTAACCATTTAGAAAGATGAGGTTCGATCATGGTAAGAGAACGATACACTCATCTAGAAAATTTTCAACGTAATCAGCTGAGTCATATGAAAAATATGTTGTCTGATGGTAATAATTTGTATTCGCAGTGCCTGAGTGAAGTGCTTGTAGAGGTACGTTTTAAACCCAGGAAGTGAACGAAGACTTGTTCAAGAAAAAATTGAATGTTAAAAGTTGTGATTCATCCATAAATAATCCGTCCTCACAACAAGTTGTTCACATAAACAAGTCCAAATACTCATTAATGGAGCCGCCACTCTTCCTCTCATTAATTCACCCACCACTCTTCCTGTTCATGAATTAAAAACCGTGCACATAACTTACATAATTTCGCTCTTGTATTTTTCTGGAACAATGCTTCACGAAGCTCCAATACTCGAAACACAACTCTCAAATTGCTTCACCCACGCACATATCAGACCCGGCCTCATCAACAAAGGCCAAATGCTCGTTTATCCAGTCGACAAATCCCCTGTTTACGATTGAGAAACGCTTTACAAACGACTCACAACTGATGACGATTTAACATACGTTCTAGCATTTTTCGAACATCGTTTCACTGACGATTTCTGTTCGAATCTCAACTCTGTAAATGTTTCATCCACGTACTTAAAATTTAAATAATTGTCAACAGAACCTAAACACCTAACCTAACCTAACATATATCAAACTATACATAGAATTCTAATATAAATAATAATGAAAATTTATATATGATTTTTTTAATACAAATTTCGTTAAAATTGATGAATGCGTTTTTGGGTTTTGCGCCGTCTAAAGACCCTATCCAGATGATAGGTAACGCATATACAAATAATTCTCAGCTAAAAATAAATACGTAACTAAATCTACCCAAGGCCTAACTCTACCTTACATTATTTTAGAATTTTAAGCTCAATTTGAGATAAACACGTACCATTTTTATTTCATTCCTGTGGTTAGTTTGTAAAAAGTTTTCTTTCATAAAGAGGGAAACAACCATTGCTTGAACAAACATATAACCTGATAATGGATAAGGGACGAATTGGCTTAGACACGAAAAACTTCAAGATGTGCTTGTGAGCTTGACTTCCTGCGTTTAAAATGCGTGTTTGTGTGTGTGTGTGTGTGTGTGTGTGTGTGTGTGTGTGTATGTGTGTGTGTGTGTGTGTGTGTGTGTGTGTATGTGTGTGTGCGTGTGTGTGTGTATATATATATATATGTGTGTGTGTGTGTGCGTTTGTTTACATGTGTGGTAGATGGTTGAAGAATTTATATATATATATAATGCAAGAATAATGACTGAGGGACCGCTCGGTAAAAAAAGATGATTGCATTGGGTTTTTGTTTAAAGTGAGAGAGAAGGGAGATTTTACTCTCCCCCACCCATTCAATTTCCTCCCCCTTCTTCTCTTCCCTCCGTTCTCCTTTATCACCCCTTGCCCTTCCTCTCCATCTTTCCCAACACTAATCACTTCTCTTCATCTTCCTTCTATCCCTCTCACAGAGAAGATTCACCTGTGCGTGAAATTTAAAACAAAATGAGTGATGAGATAAAGTGTCCATTCATTTATTTTCCTTCGGGACATTCTGGACGAAGAAAAAACCGAAATACAGGATGATACACAGAAAAAAATTGAAAAGGTTGATAGAAGATTTAAAAGTTTGTCAAGAAAAGCAATACCAAAATCTTGAGGCATGCGGGGGGAAAGAGAGAGAGAGAGAGAGAGAGAGAGAGAGAGAGAGAGAGAGAGAGAGAGAGAGAGAGAGAGAGAGAGAGAGAGAGAGAGAGAGAGAGAGAGAGAGAGAGAGAGAGAGAGAGAGACAGACAGACAGACAGACAGACAGACAGACAGACAGACAGACAGACAGACAGACAGACAGACAGACAGACAGACACAGAGGGTTTGTGATAGAAAAACCGAGACAGACAGACTGAAAGAGACAGTGACAGACAGAAACAGTGACAGTGAAAGATAGACAGAGGCAGAGACTGACAGACAAAGGCAGAGACTGTGACAGACAGAAACAGTGACAGTGAAAGATAGACAGAGGCAGAGACTGACAGACAAAGGCAGAGACAGTGACAGATAGACATCGCGTGTGTGTAACAACAGTGACAAAAAGAGGCATCAGGAAGGTAATGGGAAAAAACACGTGAGTTGCTGAAAGTTGGAAAACTAACAACAGGCTAAAAAAGTGAAGGAGGTGGGAGGGGGATTTATGGGAAGGAGCAGGGAAAGGAAATAGAGAAAAAGCATGGAAAAGGAACAATGTAAGGAAGAACAGAAAAGCAGGAACAGCAGCAAATGAAACAGCAAGAAGAGCGGGACGAACAGGAGGAAGGAAAATATCAGGTGGGAGTAGAAGGGGAAATAACTAGTGGAGATGCAGATGGAGAAGCAGATGGTGGAGTACGGGAAAGAATAGGTAGAGTATCAGGGGGAAAATATAGGTAGAGTAGCAGGGGGAAAATATAGGTAGAGTAGCAGAGGGAAAATATAGGTAGAGTAGCAGGGGGGAGAAATATAGGTAGAGTAGCAGGGGGAAAATATAGGTAGAGTAGCAGAGGGAAAATATAGGTAGAGTAGCAGGGGGGAGAAATATAGGTAGAGTAGCAGGGGGAAAATAGGAATAAAGTAGCAGGGGTAAAGTATAGATAGAGTAGCAGGGGGGGGGGAAATAAATATAGGTAGAGTAGCAGTAGACGAAATAGGTGGAGGAACCAGTGAAGGAATAGTGTGACTGGTTAAAGACTAAAAATATTTACTATTTAGATAGATGATAAGAATAGCAATTGTGAGAAGTAAAGGTATAGGAGAATGAACAAATAAAGAATGGAAGGAACAGGCAGTGGTGTAGGAGGAGAAAATACAAGGTTTGTTACCACTGTGTTGTCGTTTCCACTTTAGCTCGTCTGGATCATCTTCGGTCTACCTCCCTCTCTTACTCTTTTTTCTCTTTCTTTCGTTATCCTTCTCTCTCTCTCTCTCTCTCTCTCTCTCTCTCTCTCTCTCTCTCTCTCTCTCTCTCTCTCTCTCTCTCTCTCTCTCTCTCTCTCTCTCTCTCTCTCTCTCTCTCTCTTTCTCTGTCTCTCCCTCTCCAGATCCCTCCTTTCCCACCCCCCGCTCTCTTGTGTTGTATACATTTTGATTTATATATTTCATATTACAAATGCGTTAGAGTTTACAGAATACACACATATATGATATTCTCTGATTAGTAACCTCGTCCAGCTCTGCAGAAGTGATGGTGGGTGCCCAAAATTCGACAAGAGATTGGGCAAGCATTTTCCCTCTGGATCTTGATACAGAGGCGCTGGGATAGGAAACTAACTGATTTTGTGTGTCTAGTTTTCCTAATGTGTTCCTCCCCCACCTCCTTCAGGAACTTAAGTTCACGTTTGCACTAGGTGCCCAGAATCTCAGACCCTATTGGCACGAACCTGTTACAAGGTCCTAAGTCGTTGTACTTTATGGTTTTCTGGGTCTACCATGTATCTGAATAGAAATCTTTCGTTCTGAATGTATATTTTGTTCTGTCTCCTGATTTGACAGGAGACAGAGGAAAGAAGTCAAACAGGGACAAAAAGGCAGATAGGGAGAGACAGAGACAGATAACATGTCAGAGAGCAAAATTCTGACTCGGAGAAAGAATCAAAGAGAAGAAAATAAAGACCGAGACAAGGATCAAACAGAAAGGAGAAAGAATAAGACAGGGAAACATTATAGTTCCCACGTGGAGATCCCTCTGGCCTGAAGCACCGAGGGTCAACGAACCTTCTCGCTGTTAAACAAATCCTTTCCGTATTGTAAGCTTTTCCCGGTTGCGATCGTCGCACATTTCCTGATCAGATTTGCAAAATAGAGTTTCGCCTGTAATTATAATAAGATTGAAAATGCTTGGTATAGGGAGAGAGACACAGTGTATCACATCTGGGTCTGAGACATCAGTATGAAGCGCGAGTGAACGAGTTCGTTAAGAGCTCCGGCGAAGAAAGTAGCCGACCTGAAATTTTAAGGAAAGTTCGAGTCTACAGAAGTTCGTGATAGACGGTCGGAATAAGTTAAATGAGAAGGAAGTGGGTGTTGAAATTATTAGTAGCATAAAAACTTCAATGACAAAATTGTTCGTGCTTTGTAACCAAATTTATCTATTCCTCACACGTTTTCGTTCAGTCTCCTTCGCTCCTGTCCCCAATTCACTCCACTAATCTCCTCTCCTCGTCCTCTCCCATCTACACAATATCTCTCTTCCTATTGCTTGTTTTTCTTCCTAGTCACTACACCAAGCAACCACGTCCCTCAGTCTCCTTGTATCATTATTTATCAAACATTTGTTTCTATCTTGGTCTCTCATTCGCATCTCTTTCTATTTTCAATTCATTTCTATGTCTTTTTCATTTTCTATGCCTCTTATTTTCACCGGTTGCCCTATACAATTATCTTTTGTTCTTTCCTAACGTTCTTTATTATGCTACTTCTCCTCTAGCTCCTTTCCCCAGCTCTTCTTTACCCCCTCCCTTTATATCTTCCGTCTTCTCAATTCATATTTCCCTTCCCCTATTTCTATATTTACTTGCCATCTCATAGTCTCTTCCTTCCTCTCTCCCTGTATTACACGTTCCAATTCTTCGTCCTCCTCATCCTCTTTCCGCATCTCTAACGTATCCTAACCCACTCTGTCTCTTCAAAATATATACTTATTTCCCAGTTCTCTATCTCTTTCTTTCTCATAAATCTGTCCTTCCACTTTCGAAGGTCTACCACTCTACTCCTCATAATCTCTCCCTAGTTTCTGATATCCCATCCCATCGACTATTATCTCCCAAAACCCTCATGATCTATCCTCTCCTTTTTCATCGTCTCTTCCTTGACCCTCTCCATCCCTGCTTTCCCCTATCATCATTTCTCGCCCGCTCTTCCGCTGCCTCTCAAGCTTCTTCAGGTGTCAGCCGAAGAAGCAGCATCCTGGAAAATTTGGCAGTCATCATAAACAAGACAAAGGACTCAAGGCGACCACCTGTGTTATTCCTCACCCTTACTCCAGGCCTTCTCTTCCCTCCTCCGCCCTAGCATGGAGAACTAGAGGAGGAAGAGAGAGAGAGAGAGAGGAAGGGAGAGAGAGGGTTGAGAGGGAAGGAGGATGGTGTAGGTTATGACTTCCTGCGCCGGGGATAAGTCCTAGGTTACTTAGGACTTGAGTTTAGAAGCTGAGAGGATACACCGGCTGTCCACAATCTCAGTTGATCTTCTCGTCTTCTTCTTCTTTCTCTTCTTTCTCCTTCTCTTTTTTTCCTAATTCTTCTCCTTCACCACCTCCTCCACCTTCT
Organism: Procambarus clarkii; assembly: GCF_040958095.1. Lineage (NCBI taxonomy): Eukaryota > Metazoa > Arthropoda > Malacostraca > Decapoda > Cambaridae > Procambarus > Procambarus clarkii. The sequence goes on along the minus strand of NC_091151.1, from coordinate 46,176,144 downwards.
CCTCTTACTCTCGTTCCCCGTCCACTCATTGCTGGAAGCAGTATGAAGCCTTTATGTCTCTTCTGAACTGCAGTTTTTGTCAAAAGCTTTTTCAATATTAGTTTCAGCTGTATGTTCTGTTACCTACAATATAGGATTATTTACCTTCCATACTTTCCTCCTCGTCCAATTCCTTCCGTACAAATAGGAACATATATTAACATAAGAAAATGAACATACAAAAACTCAAGCAATTATTAGCTATAAATATTATATCACACACGACTCTAGTATCTCACCCAAATACATCCTAAAGTGTAGACCGAAATGGCAAGTGTTTTTCCTACCTTTGTTCCTCACCACCAATATTCAGTGGCAACATAAACATGAGATGCGCTGGACCGAGAGTCTCTCTCTGCCTGAGATAGCGTGAGGAGAAGCCATCGTTTTGACAATATTTTCCGAACCGACTCGTAAATCAGAGACGAGCGGGGAAAAGGAAGGGTCTCGTTCGGTAGTTTTTACGAGCAATGACCAGAAATTATATATCCACTCGTGTTATTATCCCCACATTCTCCTCTTTTATCCCTACTCTCTTTCTCTATTCTGCACTTTCTCTTTTGAGGGTGTAGGTGGGACCTTGACGAGAGTTTGGTCTTTAGGGCATGGAAGAAAGTGTATTTGGCCTCCAGGATGGAGCTAACCTCCAGGGAGTGGCTGTCCTTGAGGGTGTGGTCTGCCGTTGTTACGTTATTGTGTCATCCTGGAAACGAATACTGGCCCTGACATCACAGTCGTCAATAACCCCATAAGGGCTTGGTTGGCCATAACGGTGAACCTCTATAAGGTATCTATGGTGAACCACGATACACAGTAGAGACAGAACTCTGCAATAAATGTCACTCAACCACTCTAACTACCTCTTAACCGGGATGTTGAAAACTTCTGGTGAGCTATTTTGAAAGGCTTCAAAGGCCTTCAACTGCCGGCCATCCCAACTCATATTCTGGATTACGTGGCGTTTTAAGTCAAACGTTCTCGGCAGTGCTGGCAATAAGACCGGAAGGAACCGAGACCAGATGCTGCGGCTGCCTCTTCCCTAGGCAGATGGTTTGTGCAATTTTGTTTGCAATATTTCTCTCTTTTTTGTGCAATATCTATCTCTCTCTCTCTCTCTCTCTCTCTCTCTCTCTCTCTCTCTCTCTCTCTCTCTCTCCCTCTCTCTCTCTCTCTCTCTCTCTCTCTCTCTCTCTCTCTCTCTCTCTCTCTCTCTCTCTCTCTCTCTCTCTCTCTCTCTCTCTCTCTCTCTCTCTCTCTCTCTCACTCACTTCCTCTCAGGCTACATGCGAGGATTACCTTTACTTATAAAACTTCAGTAAAACAGTGTTGTTGGGAAAATTGGATAAAAACAAACGTGAGGCAAGAATAACAATGAGAAAAAGATAACGGATATAGAGAGAAGCGACAAATGTAAGAACGCGCTGAGTGAAAGAAAATAATGGAGGAAGAAATATATACAAAACAGAGCGAGGATAGAAAAGATGGTAAGGATTAAAAATGAAAAGAGCGACTGAAGAGTAAAATGGATAAAATGAGGATAAAAGGGAGAGAGAAAGAGGGTAAAAAGTTTGAGAAGGAAGGTCGTTAAACGGATGAAGCATCAACTGCTTTAATTGAATTGGGAACCATCAAATTGGTGCGTGCGTTGCTCACTATGAGCCTTCAAATTTGTGCATTCAAAGCATACTAGGAGGCATCAAATTGGAGCTTTCAAGGTACGCTAGGAGCCATTATATTAGTGCCATCAAAACACACTAAGAGCCATCAAATTGATGCCTTCAGATCACACTAAGAGCCATCAAATTGATGCTTTCAAAGCACACTAGGAGCAATAAAATAGGTGCATTCAAAGCACTCTAGAAGCCGTCAAATTGGTGCTTTCAAAACAAACAGAAGGCTGCCGAGAGTAAAATGAGCCATCAAATTGGTGCCTTCAAAGCACTTTAATAACTATAAATTTATGCATTCAATGCACATTAGAATCCATCAAATTGGTTCCGTCTGAAAACACTAGGAGCCATCAACATCAGATTAACTCTCATCAGAGGAAAAAAAGTCTATAGCCAACCTAAAATATGATGTGACAAGGCTGCCTAGCTTCTCTTAACCTAAATTTATAAGGGCTACGTCCAATCTCAAGGACGGAACTGGAGGAGCAAGGTCCAGGCTTTAGGCAAGGGCTGATAGGACAAAGTTCAGGATAATGGTCAAGGCTGAAAATGAGAGATCCAGACTCATGGTCATAGCTCGAAGGGAAGATTCCACACTTATGTGGGAACTGGAAAGAGGTTCAGGATCATAGTCAGGGCTGGAAGACCAGGATCCAGGTTCATGGCGGGAGCTTTACGAACAGGATTCCAAGGCATGGGTCAAAGCTGAGAAGGAACTATCCAGACCCATGATCAGAGGGTGAAATGACGGAGTCAAAAATCATGGTAAGGCCTATATGAGCGGAGACCAAGCTCGTGCTCAGAGCTAGAGACTCAGGGTCCAGATTTATTGTTGAAGCTGAAAGATTAAGTTTACAGTCTTTATAAAAGTCTAAGTTGACCTTCACTTGACATCGCCAAGAAGGAAAGAGATTAAGAGATTATTTCCCATGAGTCCAACCTCATTCAAAGTCAAGAACTATAAACACTTCTTTTTACATATATATTTATATATATATATATATATATATATATATATATATATATATATATATATATATATATATATATATATATATATATATATACATATGCGTATGAAAATGAATGTGCATTTACTAATATACGTATATGTGCGTATGAACATATTAAGGTTTTAAAACAATTATGAATTACATAAACTATATTAATTACCCAGTTTTATTTCCGTTGAGTTCTCCAGAATCTAATAAAATCCAAAATATGTCGTTAATAACAATACTAAATGTCATTAAACGTTGCTACCCTTTGATATATCTATGGAACATCATTATATAGAAGAAATAACATGTGTTATTTGAGAACAGACCAACTAGAATAGTATTTGTTATGAGTACTAAAAAACTAGAACATTGTTTGGTATGAGTCCTAAGAAACTATAACATAGTTTGCAATGACTACCAACAAACTACAATATTATTTGGTATAAGTACTAACTAACTAGAACATTGCTTGGTATGAGTATTAACTAAATAAGAATTTCGCTTTGAAATTAACGTGAACTAACAAAAACATATGTTTGATACGGAGGAATACGAACAAAAGCATTTGATTGATATGGAAGATTCAGAACAAAAACACGTGTTTGATATGGAACTTACCAACAAGAACATGTCTCAAATGAACATCTGTGAACAAAAAGATAAATTCAAAAATAATTGTCAGGAACAACCTTCCCCCCACTTCCTTCCCCCCCCCCCCCCGAACGAACCCCCGGCCCCCCAGTTATTAATTTTTCAGTTATTATCAGTAATTATTCAGGACCATTCAGGCAGGTAGTGGAGGAGAGGGACTTGTGAATTAATAGTTCATTGAAAACTTCAACCACTGACAGTGTAAATAATTAACTCATTCTCATAATGGCACCACAGTTATCAGCAGGACTGATTTAATCAGAATGGATCTTAGTGAATCTGATTGGATCAGAGTACATTGGGTTAAATCAAACCGGTTCATAGTGAATCAGAAAGGATTAGAGTAGATTAAATTGGATCAAACTGAATTAGAGTAGATTAGATCAGATAATAGTAGATTAGATTTGTTTACAGTGCATCTGATTGAGTAAGATTTAATCATCTTGGATCATTGTGGGTCAGACTGGAGAGCAGAATGGAACGGAATGGAACACATTGGATTAGAATGGACTAGATTGGATGAGAATGAATCAGATTGGATGAGAATGAAAAGAAAGGATCAGAATGAATCAAAGTGGATAAAAATTAATCAGACTGGATCAGAATAAATCAGATTGGATCAGAATGAATCCAACTATTGTAGTTGTTGTTTTGTTCTTTTGTTTTATAATGCTCTAGAGCACGAAAATATCTTGGAAATATATGAGTAAAATGAAAAGCTTCAGCTCATGACAATAAATGATAAGCTTCAGCTACAGGCAGTAAATTAAAAGCTTTAACTGCAAACAGTAAATTATCAGCTTCAGCTGTAAACAGTAAACTATAAATTTTAGCTGCTGAGAGTAAATTGAAATATTTAGCTGCTGAGAGTAAATGACGAACTCTAGCTGCAAGTAGGGTAAAAAGAGTAATTTTTTTTATCCTAATTTACAATAGGAAAGCGAAAAATGCTATTTAGATCGCCCATCGCGTTTTAGGAAGCGGCATTTTCATACATATTAACCCTTAATGTAGATAAAATTTACATTTGTAATTACAAATACCAAATTTGTTGGTTACGGTTCCAACAATTTATAGTGTTACACAGAATAGCAGTTAGCATTTTTTTTCATAATGTTTACATACATTTTTTTTTAGAAAACATTGATTCAAAAATACATTTTTATATTTAAAGACAAGATTTAATATTTTTCGGAATTATTTTATCAGGAAGAGTAATTTCCCGTAGTGCTGGAGCCTGGGAGAGGGAAAGTTAGCATATAAATTAAGATTGAATCCTTCCGGTTTGTCGCAATAAGAAGCAGCCGTGAAGCTGTTGGAAAAGGAAGAAACATGAAAGAAACAATACCGACAAATTTGATTCTAAAGAAAATTGATAAACAGCGACACACCGATCAGAGTAAGGAATCGAAGAGGAACTGGGGGACTCAAAGACATAAATATAGTAAATATTTACCTATAAATATAGGTAAAAAAAAGATCGTTTCAGTGACGGAGTTGTAAATAAATAGGAGACACACACACACACACACACACACACACACACACACACACACACACACACACACACACACACACACACACACACACACACACACACACACACACACACACACACTCACACTCACACACACACACACACACACACACACACACACACACACACACACACACACACACACACACACACACACACACACACACACACACTCACACTCACACACACACACACACACACACACTCACACTCACACACAGGTGGGGGCTGCGTGGCCGAATGGACAGCGCTCTAGACTCTTGGACCTAGGGATCGGGGTTCGATCCCCGCACCCCGGAGGAGACAGATTGGCAGAGTTTCCTTAACCCTTGTGCACCCGTTACCTAGCAGTAAATAGAATGCATTAGGCAGTGATGTGGTGGAGGCTGACTCCATACTCAGTTTCAAATGTAGATATGATAGAGCTCAGTAGGCTCAGGAAAATAAACACCAGTTGATTGACAGTCGAGAGGCAGGACCAAAGAGCCAAAGCTCAACCCCCGCAAGCACAACTAGGTGAGTACAACTAGGTGAGTACAACTAGGTGAGTACACACACACACACACACACACACACACACACACACACACACACACACACACACACACACACACACAAACACACACACACACACAAACACACCACGAACGTAATAAACCAATGCATTTATGTTCACTGTGATATCTGAAGTAATGAAGTAATTTCCTCACCCTGGCTTTAGCGACCAAACTGTCGTAAGGAAGCCATACCAATTAGGTGAAGATAATAATCAAATTCCTGCGTAAATGCGAAAAATTAAAGTCTTTCCAGTCATATGGAAATAATCAAGTAATATAAGGGCGTTTGATATAAATTACGTGAGCAGTAGTTCATGCATTCGTTTTTCAAATTGATAGTGATTATGTAAATCTGTATAAAGTGCATTCGTGTGTTTGGGACAGACACAGGGGGGCAGGTGTTTGGGAAAGATATATGAAACAGATGTATGAAACAGGTTTAGGGTTCAGGTGTTAGATATATTAAACAAGCGTATGGAACAGGTTTACGGGTCAGATGTATGGGACAGGAATTTAGAACAAGTGCAGTCGCGAAAGGAGAGATATGGGTCAAGATAAAAACAAAAGCATGCAAACAAAGAGTCACAATAACGTGGCTGAAGTATGTTGACCAGACCCGGTCAGACAAGTCAATCGACCTGAGAATAGTCCAGGACGGACCGAAACGTCGTCGTCCCTTCACTTTCTAGTCTGTGGTCTGGTCAACAAAAGAATGCAACAGGTTTGCTTTATAACTGAAGGTATTTAGACATTTTTTCCATTTACATTATTATTTGTTTTAATTAATTAATAAAAAGCTTTAACGTGCCCTTCTTTTTCTTTAATTTAATGGTAATATCAATATGTTTATCTGACGATTTTCATAACAATCCTTAACAGTCGATCTTCTACTATCCACGAGTTCTGTCAGTCCAGTCTGGCTAAAACCATAACTACAGTCTCATTATTGATGATCTTGTTAACACCGAATGCAACTTTAGTTATCCTTACCACTATCCATATCATAAGGAATGATCAATAAAAGAGGTAACAGGTTGTGGTACTTCCATCAATTAAAAAAATAATTTTGCGCCTTTCAGAGGACTTTCTGATTATAAAACAGAAAATATCTGACCCCATCAGCGAAGACTAGATACGTGGTTCGTGGGAAGGTCTAATTAAGCAGAAAGGTGTTTTAATTACGTTTCACTGTCCAGGTTACAGTTGCGTTAATTCCAGCCACACTAGTTCATGTTTCATTATGTTTCACCGATTTTCCCAAATGAATTTTCTGCGAAAGAGAGATTAGTATTATCTCCCGTAAACTGTGTTGCATAAAATCACGTTCCTTGCACCGATACAGCATCATCTTAGTGCAATCTTGCACGAATAATTTCTGCTGTCAGTAGCATGAAGCCTGTACTTAGGTTTACCGAGATCCCTCTAAGCCAAATACTGACCTCAAGTATGCAACCCTCGGCAACTTACTACTGGGTGAAGAGCAACATCAGGTAAAAGGAAATGTGCCCACCTTTTCCTATCCTGCACTAAAAGAAAACCCGGGTCCATCGACTTTGAGCAAATAACCTCCTATATCCCCCATGACAACCCATTCTTTTTCGATCTCCTCTACTTGAGTCAAACGAGAAATAGCTTAAATATCAATAAATACTAAAAATATTCCTAAATACCAAGATACACGATATTATTTAGTGTCTGTCTATCTCTCAATCTCTCTCTGGTTATGGTACGGTGTATGCCAGGAGGTGAGGCCAGGTAATGCAGATTTGAACCCTGGACGGGTTATAGAGTATGTAAGTGATTTATGGCTTAGAGTTCGTTCAAGCTTTCTTTCACACACACACACACACACACACACACACACACACACACACACACATATATGTGTGTATATCACGAATTGATTTCCTTCTGAAGATGTATTTAATATACGAAAGTACTTAAGGAAATTCCTGTTTCATTTTCCTCCGTGGTCTGACATTGTCACACATATATATATATATATATATATATATATATATATATATATATATATATATATATATATATATATATATATATATATATATATATATATATATATATATATATATATTTAGAGAGAGAGAGAGAGAGAGAGAGAGAGAGAGAGAGAGAGAGAGAGAGAGAGAGAGAGAGAGAGAGAGAGAGAGAGAGAGAGAGAGAGAGAGAGAGAGAGAGAGAGAAAAAGATAGATAGATAGATAGATAGATAGATAGATAGATAGATAGATAGATAGATAGATAGATAGATAGATAGATAGATAGATAGATAGAGAGATTGATAGATAGATAGATAGATAGACAGCTACATACTTACATTATTTCAATTTCTCAATTTCAAGGATGGAAACGTTGGAAATAAATAAAATTATAATTTTGATGAAGAGAGAACTAGACTACACGAAAATAGGGGAAGTAATATATCATGGTGAAAAGTTTGGTAATTATAGAACGCCAGACATCCTGCTGGGCTGCTCATTACTGGTATATGGGAGAACTGGTCGTTTAGGTCAGGTACGTGGTCATATATGATGGACAACCGCTCGTTTAGGCCTGATATATGGGACAACTGACCGTTTAGGTCTGACATATCGAAGAACTTGTCGTTTATTGCTGATATGTGGGACAACTGGTCGTTTAGGTCTGATTTGTGGATCAACCGGTCGTTTAGATCTGGTAGTGGGCAACTGATCGTCTTCTTCAATAGTGATATTAAATTTTAACTGAATACGAAATAATTAATATAATTGCACTAATGATATTATCAAACCGTTTTCCTATACCATATTATAAAAAATCTAATCAAATAAGGGGATAGAGATATACAGGAATTATTGTGAAAATTGGAACTTTTATTGCAGAAATTAAAACATTGATTTCTTTAGATTTTATAAATTTTCCTTAGATTTTCATTAGATTTTTCCTTTATCCATAATCAGCAAATAAAAGTCACATCTGGGAAATTTTTAAACAACATGATTATTCCGAAAATAATCACAAAAATTTTGCGATATATGATTATACATTTTTAACTGTAATTTTTCTATTTTTTCATATAAAATCTTAACATATATATTTTTAATGTGCTGCTTGAGGATAATATATTAATAATAATTCAATGTCAATAATTCAATATATTTCTTGTGTACTTCAGATAAAAACATTTACTGCAAATAACCTTAGTTCTGTAATTAACCTTATATACCCTAATATATATATATATATATATATATATATATATATATATATATATATATATATATATATATATATTTATATATATATAGGTGAGTGTGTGTGTGTGTATGACCTATCTGAGCCGTTATTATTCCAACTGAATCATATTGTTTTACCAGAGAACGATTAACTGAAAAGCCTTCACCCAATCATGTCCGAAGACTATAAACTCGATATCAATTCCATTACGATTGCGAAATAACCGAGCTCCGACGTCCGGTTGTAAGTAAAAAAAAGACCGATATCCGAGGGTTGAGGTATTACCCAATAAATCTTGATTTATTTTCTTGCCGCGGGAATTTGATCATACCCACAAATCAAACATGTTTTCTTTCCTATTTTAAAACTGGCAATTATTTAAGATAGTGTAGATAAACGAACTTGACAGGAAGCTTCTCATGACTTGTGTGTGTGTGTGTGTGTGTGTGTGTGTGAGTGTGTGTGTGTGTGTGTGTGTGTGTGTGTGTGTGTGTGTGTGTGCTCATATTAGTGTGTTTGCTAATGGTTTACCCTGAACTCATTGGTCCGGTATCTGAATCTTAAATCAAATGACGCCCAGGTTTCATTTGAAGCTTGTCAGGTGTGTATTTGAAGCTATATATATGAGTAGTTCTTAGTGCATTCCAATTGTTTACTGCTCTGATGCTGATAAAAGTTTTGTTTGCCCCTGTTTATTTTTTCTAGAAATTTTGCAGGGCGTAATCATGTGTCACCTGATTTTTCTATTATCCAGTGGCGTGAGATTTAATTTAATCTTTCATTGTAACTCATACCATTCAGCTTAAAAATAAAGTTATTCCTCTCCAGATTAGTATGTTATTTAGGAAAATGCAGACTCCTTTCTGGGGCCTCATAACTGAGAACATCTCTGACATATGTGGTATACAAAGTCCTGAATTATTTCATATTTAGATTTTTAAAGTCAGGTCTTATTTTGGCCAAATCAAGTTCACCTGCTATCCTCATGGGAAAGTCGATTTTTTATATATCACATATAGATTCGCAGTGGTTTTCCAAGATAATTTCCTTTCACACATTCCTCCCCCCCCCCCCCTTGTTTTGAATTTCATCCGAGTTCCTTTTCATAACGTCAATGAAACTCTTCTTTGCTGGGCAACTATGGTTTTGTTTATGTTCTAGAAGTTCCGATTTTTCAGAGCCAAGTTCTCAAAGTAAATTTATATTGTGTATATCAAGGTGGTCACTCATTTCTACGCCTTTGGGTGCGACCCTCAATAAGCTGAATGAGAGGACCCCAATATTTTGTTTAGTTGTATTCTCCCTTGCTTATTTTTCCGGGCCTTCTTTGGCGCTGATAGCCTGTTTCCTGGTTTTCTGGTGCGTGTTGTGTTTCAGCGAAAAAGCAGTTTTCAATGATATCTCTGAAGTCAAATAACGTAACTTAATTCATTATATTAGAACAGTTTGCTGGCTTTGATTGGTACACAATTTGTATTTGTTTCTAATTGAAAAACTAAGTTTGGATATTCAAAGGGAGAACTACTTTTTTTTAACCGGAAAAATTAAAAAAAAAGTGAGTCGTCTGGCACGTTTGTTGATCAAATTTTTCTCCATTGAATCTTACCAAGAATTTCTAACAACCAAATCTGCACATCTTCTAAAATTCAGATGCAATACCACAGACGTTTCCTTTTGCTCTGTGAAAATAAATGATTGAAGACCTAAAAAACGGAATCTCATAAGATTGTATGTACAAGAGAGAGAGTGAGAGCGAGAGAGAGAGAGAGAGAGAGAGAGAGAGAGAGAGAGAGAGAGAGAGAGAGAGAGAGAGAGAGAGAGAGAGAGAGAGAGAGAGAGAGAGAGAGAGAGAGAAAGAGAGAGAGAGAGAGAGTCTATCCACTATTACCACAGGCTTTGTAAAAAATAAAAATACACCAGAATGTTTACATCGACAGAGACCAAATCGCCCAGTTTCTTAAACTCCACCAGATAAAACCAAACTGACAACGTCCCCAAGGCCTTACAGCTACACAAAATGCACGAACTTGTAAACAAAGAATAGCTCATAGCCACTCTGTATGCTGACAGGCATCCCCACTCCACTGTGTTATCTTGTCGAGAATTCAGCACCATTTCCTGCGCCGAGGTCAAATTGCTGATACAAAGAAGAAAGAGAGAGAGAGAGAGAGAGAGAGAGAGAGAGAGAGAGAGAGAGAGAGAGAGAGAGAGAGAGAGAGAGAGAGAGAGAGAGAGAGAGAGAGAGAGAGAGAGAGAGATAGAGAATCCGAGAGACATAGACAGGAAGACATGCAGAGACCGAGAATCAGGTAGAACCAGACCAAAAGTACATATCTGTCTATCTCTAGTAATTTGATCCAATCCAATATCACTGGTAGAAGTTCTAACATCATTGTTATTGTTACTTATTAAGTAACCGAAATGAACTCTATTTACTCTAATAGACATTCACAACTCTCCACTCACTATTTTAATTAAATGGGTTTTATGAATATTTGAAATGTTAAAAGTGTGTGTGTGTGTGTGTGTGTGTGTGTGTGTGTGTGTGTGTGTTTGTGTGTGTGTTTGTCTACGTGTGTGAGTGTGTGTGTCTTCATATTAACACGCCTCTTCTGCTTGCGTGATACTTTAGGCTTAAATTAAGTTCATTCAAGCTTTAAATGTATTCATTACACATGAACGCATAAGGGGGAACATAACAAATTAAATAAAAATACTCACTGTTTCTGTTTGAATATGTTTGAGGAGATAGTATGCGAATTTTCATTCACCTAATGGGACTGTTCACCTAGCAGTAAATAGATACCCAGGAGTTAGGGAACTGTTGTCGGGCTGCTTTCTGAGGAATGTCAGTAATTCGACGTAACGCGGACCTTAATACAAGTTTAAAGTATACATATTTACAGTCTACATGTCCCTTCACAACAGAAATTGAACATGTCTGCGCACACGAAATATGTATACTTACATGTGGAACTTTATACAAGCATTTACTAATATGCGCGTTTGGAAGTGCATATAAGCAAGAATTATCTTCTTTAATTTTATCCATATAATGTGTACATATTATTCATTCCCTACACCATCAACACACACATCCCGAACGATAGCTTAGGTCCCTTTGTAACACCCAATACCATGATTTGCTCCCAGTACGATAGTTATGCTCACAGATATCAGGCACCCATGTCATCCGCTTTCGGAACTATTAGGAATATTTATGAACATCTGGCACCCACGTTCCACCCTCGAGTGGAACGGATGAACACTCGAGTGATGTGTGTGTGAGTGTACACTCACATACACTTGACACCAGTGTTCGACTCTCACTCTATAATAATAAGGGCTCGCGTACATCTGTTCCTGAACCACAATATACATCACACAACGCTAGACGCACTGTACGCAAAATTGTTTTCACTTCTGAAGTCATCCAACTAAATGTTCACACTGTGCTCCATAAACTTTTCCAGTTTGTTTAAATATATTCTCATCTTTTCCTTTTTCAGTAATCTCCCTTTCCTCATCCCCTCCACCATCATCATGTCCCCTCTCACTCCCCATGCTCTCCTTCTCTTCTCCACTCTCAAGGTCTTCCTCTCTCTCCTCCACCATCATTCTCTCGCTCTCCCTTCGCCCTCATGCTCACGTCTCTTCCCATCACCCTCATGATCTCTTCTCTCCCCTACCTCTCCCATCTATCTCACTCACCTCTCCCTCCACCAATATACACTTCCCTCCCCTCTCTAACTCCTTCCCTCCACTCTTACGCTCCACCTACTCCCTATTCACTATTCATCAGATGCAATCCTCCAGAGTCGTTGAGGGAGAAGGGCAATACCCCGTCCAACCAACTAAACAACCACTTAATTCACAGATATATTTCACAGAAACTTTCAATAAATCATGACGAGAAATTTTTACAAATTATTCGTTATCCAACCTGTAATTTTATTATATATATGTATATAACTCTGGTTGTTTGTAGGGACCCATAAGCCTCGAAGAAGACGATATGCAGCACCCGGGAGAGCCTTGTTGGGCTCTCTCGTGCACTGGCACACATCGTCTTCTCCTACCACCTCCTTATATATTTGTATATATATGAGGAAGACATAAGTACAAAGTACATAATTTCTTTATGTACTTTCTTGTACATAAAGAAATTTATGTACAAGATTATATATATTATATTATTTAATCTATTATATATGTATATATATATACATATATATATATATATATATATATATATATATATATATATATATATATATATATATATATATATATATATATAAATATATATATATATATATATATATATATATATATATATATATATATATATATTAAATTAAAACAATAATAATAATAATAATAATAATAATAATAATAATAATAATAAAATATATATTTCTGTATATTCCTCACTGAGATAGTGAATAAACATATAATCATATAATAAAGATTATAGTCGTTTCCAACAAAAACCTTTCCCATTACTTAAACAAGCGCTATTTGAGTCCACCCTGAGTGGACCACGTCAAGTCATGTGACAAGTTTGGTAAATAATGTATGTTTGTTTTATGGAATTCAAGGTCAAGTCGCTCCGGCATTCTCATGTCGCCCCCCCCCCCCTTTCCCCTCAAGTTTGTGTCGTTCTATTATGCTGATGTTCATCCTTCGTGCTCATGTTGTTTTCTCATGCGCATGTCAACCTCTCCTGGTCATGCCGTCCCTTTATGTTCCTGATCTTTCTTTCCTCGTGGAAATAATAGTATCCCCTCAAGGTCATCTCATTAACTCAAAAGGAGCACAAACAAACAAACCATAAAACTCTCTCTCTCTATCTCTCTCTATCTCTCTCTATCTCTCTCTGTCTCTCTCTCTCTCTCTCTCTCTCTCTGTCTCTCTCTCTCTCTCTCTCTCTCTCTCTCTCTCTCTCTCTCTCTCTCTCTCTCTCTCTCTCTAGCTTTCAAAACATACATTTTCCCACAAGTGCTAAGAATAGATTGATGGCTCAAACATGACTGGCAGATTTGACAAGTTTTTTGACGCGAGGAAGATTTCCAAAGTGATTGATTGGTCGACTTTTTATTGCTTCCACTGACTCAATAGGCGATTTGATGATTTCTTTGTTCATACACAATTTTTTTAAGATTTCATAGTTTACAATTTCAGTTGGCAGTATAAGACGACTTTTTCTTCAAGGTAATGATTCTTTCTATTCGTTGTTCTTTGCCTCAGAAAAGATCGATATTTCTTATGATAAAAATAATTCACAAAACCTATTTTAAGCAGTATATGTATAGCTTTATGTATTTTGATTAATATTAACAATATCCTTCGGAAACTTTCCTTCCTTGACGCTCATAAAAGATTCATTTTCTTTCAAGACCGCGTCGTCTCCAAATCCAAATTTGATCAGCAAACAGCATTGAGAAAATCCTTAAGATGGGAGCGCAGTCAGATAATTTTAAAGAATATCTGAAAAGATTTTGAGTGTGGTCGTGGGACTGTGCTCTTAGGAGTATGCTCATGAAAATGTGCCTATGGGGGAATGCTTATGTGAAATGAGGGGGTGAAGAAAGACGGAAGGTATATTGAGATAACTGTGGGTAGTGAGAAATATATGTGAAGTGCGTGATGAAAGAGTATGAATGAGAAATATATGTAGATATATCAGGGCTGTGTGATGAGAAAGGGGTAATGAGGGGGGGAGTTTGGAGAAAGAGGGGTTTTAAGGGGATTGTAGGGAGAGGGGGTGTTGAGGGGATTGTGTAGTGATACTTGGGGTTGAGTGGGATGCGTGGTGTGTGATTTGTGGTAAAGAGAGAAGTGGAGGGGATGAGGGATATGTACTGGGAAAAGGATACGTGTGAGGGGTGAGGAATGTTTGAAGAGGTGAGAAATGGTATAGGATTAGAAAAATGCATTCAGGAGGGCGATAAATATGATTGGGAAGGAGTAAGGTATGTGAGGTGAAAAATGTATGAGGGTTTAGTAATGTCTTGTGGGCAAGGAATGTGTGAAGAGGAGAAAATTGTGAGGGAATGAGGACGGCCGAGGTGAGAAAAATGTGAGAGTGAGAAACGTGAAGAGAGGAATGTCCCATGCGTAGGCATTATATTGTATGGTGGTGTTGGAAGGTGTGTGTGTGTTTAGAATATATTTGACGTGTGTTGAATGCTCGGAAAAGGGAGAGGCCCATTTTCTATAAACTATATGTGGCATGGCGAAAACAGGTCTGGAAATGAGGGAGAGAGATGAATTGAATACAATGAGAAAATAAATGAATTAAGTGCACTGAGATGAATTCGAGGAGGTATGTGAGACATAATGCACTGACAAAGTAGAGAAACAGGATATGTGAGGGATTGTGGGGTAGACAACCATGAAAATAATTAAAAAAATAGACATGAGGGGGTCATGATTAGCACTACTTAAAGTGTGGATATTAGGCTGGGAGTATAGATAGGGATGTGTCAGGAAGCTGTGTGTCTCAAAGTGCAGGAGAGAGAGAGAGAGAGAGAGAGAGAGAGAGAGAGAGAGAGAGAGAGAGAGAGAGAGAGAGAGAGAGAGAGAGAGAGAGAGAGAGAGAGAGAGAGAGAGAGAGAGTGAGTGTTGTGTAAGTCATAACCCTGATGGGATTATGACTAAAAGGGAAAAGATTGATATACTGTGTAATGAACATAAGGAAGGAGGAATATGCGGAATATGCGACATGTAGAGAAAGTTTATGTCTGGGGCGAGGGTTAGATAAAGGATAAGTATGTGGGAATTAAGGGATAAATATGAGAAGGATAAGAGGAGGAATAGTTGGAATTTAGGAAAGGTATATATGGGGGGGGGGTTATGGGAGAGATTTGTGCCATTTATCAAGAGGTTTGTGATAAGATGTGAGAAGGGATGTGTAAGAGAAAGACATGAGTTTAATTTCTCTGGAATGTGTGGGGGGAAAGAGAGTGAATTGGGAGAGCGAACGATTATCCTTCCCGAGTGCAAGATTATTCTTCAAGAGTGCAAAATTATCTCTAATGAGTGCAAGATTATCCTTCAAGAGTGCAAAATTATCCCTCACGAGAGCAATATTATCCCTCACGGGAAAAATAGAGAAGGCTAAAAATCCACGTCAAAAGCCACGGTCATAAAAAAAAGGGAGGCAGCTCACATCACCAAATACCGGAGGAGAAATTTAGAGAGAATTTCAAGAAACTATGTGAATTTGGCGACCCGTATAGAAGGGCCTCGAACCTCACATTTCCTTCGCTAGGTGTTATGTGTTTTATCCATTTGTATATATTAATTATTAGCAATGAATTATTAGCTATTAATTTATATCAGTAACTATTATAAGTGAATTTTCCTAACCTTTTTTTAGTTGAATGATTTAAAAATCGGGGCTGATTTAAGGAGTGCCACTTGACACAGTGCTAATGGAAACCAGTCAACGATTACTTGAATATAATATTAAATGGACTTGGGATCATTTTAGTAGTTATTTGTTTCTCTCTCTCTCTTTGTTTTGTTAAAATACTATAAAACATTATTCACTGAAGTTTGGAAAATTGTGACAAAAAATCTAACAAACAATTTATGAAATAGGTAAATGTGAGGTCATTATATAAATATCAAGGCAGCGTCACCCGGGAGCTTTCGAACTTTCTTACTCTCTCTCTTTCTCTCTCTCTCTCTCTCTCTCTCTCCCTGTCTCATGTACGCATGTACAGCCTCACTGTTCATGTTTATTCTCTTTTTCGTTGCAAATGTCTCCTCGGAAAACCAAACAAGAGTTTGGCTGTGTGTTTGGGTTGTACTTTTATAGCCACAAGCTTTCTCTCCGTGTTCCAGGGGCCACTGTCTGCTCTTCTTGCTCTAAATTTGTTGCCATTTATACTGCTGCTGTTGTTGATACTGCTGGAGTTGCTGCTGCTGTTGTTTCTATTGTTGCTGCTATTGTTGATACTGCTGGAGTTCATGTTATTTCTGTTGTTAATGCTGTTGTTGATACTGCTGGAATTGCTGCTGCTGCTGTTTCTGTTCTTGCTTCTGTTGCTATTTTGGCCGCTACTGTTCTTAAAAATACTGGTGTTGTCGTACCTGACTTGATATTGCTGCTGTTCTTGCTGATGCTGCTGTGTCTGTTGCTGCCGCTGTAGCTGATGATGCTGTTGTTACTGTCGCTGCTGCTTCTGTTGTTGCTCTCGCTGCTGCTTCTGTTGTTGCTCTCGCTGCTGCTTCTGTTGTTGCTCTCGCTGCTGCTTCTGTTGTTGCTTCAAATACTGCTGATTTTTCAACTGCTATTGTTTCTTATACTAATGTTACTGCTACAGTTGCTGTTTTGTTATTTATGATGCTATTGATAATGGTTGTTCCTGTCACTGCTGCAGCTAGGGCTGTTGATGCTGTGTTGCTGCTGCTACTATGGCCATATGAGTTTTGCCATAGCCACTGATGGGGCTTCCACCACTGCTATTGATGATGCTCTCACTGCTTTTGCTGTTAACTAATATAACTGCTTCACTGTCCCATTTTACCCGTTCATTGATATCCACTTCGGTCTATCTTCTCGTCAATTAAGCTCAGGTATTAATTAAACACAAACAGGTCTCTGTTGCTGTTTAACAAAACAAAACGTTCCAAGTAGCACGGGTTATGGGGAGGGCCGTCGTACTCACCTGGCACAGGAGCGGCACTGTAACTTGTGTGACAGGTCTCTTGCTCACCTTAGCTACGTAATCTCTTACGCGTTAGGGGAAGGACTAAAGATACTGGTTGGCACTGCCTTCGGAGTTTTATTTCAGTCGTCTTAAGGGAAGAAAATTAAGCATTTTCAAGTCTGGAATGCATTGCCCAGTGAAGCGTCAATGTTTAGCTCTCCTGAATTATTTTAATTTAGTGTGGTTTCATTAATTATACGGTGCTTGGGAAGGTTTTAGGCATTCCTGATATTTAATTAACAATCTCTGAGTAGAGATTTGTTAAGCATTGTCACTTGTTATAAGGATTCATAATGCTCCAAGCATCAGCCATGCTGTGTTCTGTATGTCATATGCTAAATTTTGCTAGCATCAGTAATTCCATGCCCTGTGCATCATATCGACAATGATTATAATGATGATGATGATGATGACTGATTATGACTTACAGTAATGATGATGATCGACGAGGACGACAATAATTATGATGATTGACGAGGACTACGATGATTACTGATTTCAACGAAGATGATAATATTAATTATGGCAGACAATTATCGATCACTGTGATAATAACAAATAAAACCAAGTGAAGCGACCCTAAGAACATCAGCAATTATATCTTAAAGGATCGTGACTGATACGAGCCAAAGCTAGGCTGCAAGGAGCCACCGCAATCCTATTGAATTATGCATTATATTACTAAATTTAAATTTGATGTGGAAAATGGAGTCATGCTGTGTTATGATTGTTGTAAACGTTGAAGTTTCAGTGATGTGATGAGAATGTTGAGGCATCAGAGATAAGTTGTGAATGATGAAATAACGGTGAAGTGTTGGGATTGTTGACATATAGGTGATAGGTTGAGAATGTTAAGACATCCATGCTAAGTTGAGTGAATAGTGAAACATCGATGCTAAGTTGAGTGAATAGCGAGACATCGATGCTAAGTTGAGTGAATAGTGAGATATCAATGCTAAGTTGAGTGGATAGTGAGACATCAAAGCTAAATTGAGCGAATGTTAACATATTGATGATGAGTATCAATGTGGTTGATACAGTTGCATTTAATTTTATAGGATTTTAACGTCACTTGTATAAAAGCCTATTTTGAAGTGTTACAAATTATACCTGCGCATCTTCTGTTAACTTTTAGTAACTAAATAATTTTTATCAAAAGAGATTTCAAGTCTGTCAAACAGGATTTTGTAAAAAGTCTTCCCAACAACTGAGAGTATGATTACTAGTCTACAGTTTTCTGTTGATGCCTTGCTGCTCCTTTTGTGAACAGATATAACTCTGGTTTCCTTCCATATAAGTGGATATCTTTTTTGACCAATGAAAACTTTGACGATATCTGCCAGGGAGAACTGATCACATCTTTGAGGAGAACTTCTAGGGGAAACTACTAGTAAACACTCACACACATCTTTGAAGTGGACCACTAGGGAACGAATATATATTTCTGAAGAGGACCGATAGCGGACGTACACATTTCCTAACTACAACTGAGGAAGATATATTTTTACTTGATCGTTGTAAAACTCGAGCACAACTATCCGACACAAGTTATGTAAAATATATATTTAAATTTTAAGAAGATATGGATTCATGCTTAAAGTTCAGAGAATTTCAAGGGTACTCCGACCCATGGACACTCTTCGGTGTTGAGGAATATTTAATTTTCATGTTAAACCCTAAACGCACCTGCACCTTACGTTGTGTTCATTCAATATTGAATTCTGTTTAGTCAAATCCTTGACATCTAAAGTGATAAAACTGCATCGTTCAGCTGCAATTCCTGATACAAAGTCTCACACAACGACGAGAATAATTAAGATTCTTAATTTTTTGGCAAACACAAACTTGTTTTATTAAATACCACTTCCACCCAGGGAAACAAATATGCATTTTTGTTATATTTTTTTATGAATGGAAATTGCAAGGGAAAGTTAAAAATAAAAGGAAAAAACGAGAGAAATTCTTCCTCGACCCTAAACTCTGAGTTGTGAAGCACTGATTAAAACTCTCGGTAAAACTGGACTTTAGCTTGCCAGAGGCATACACCTACACCAGAACCTTTTGAATGAGTTGTCGATACCCAACACGAGTTCTGTAATCACCATACCACCAGTCCACTTCCATCACACCACTATCCCTACCACTACCACTACCACCATTCCCTTCACCACTACCTCACCTGCAAATCACTTCCAAACTACCACAGTATTACAACCACTATATCACTGCCAACACAAACAGTTAATTACCACAGCAAGATTTTTATTTTGCAAAATCCTAGAGTATTTTTTCAGTTCTCCCCATAGTTATATTTTTTCAGTTAAAATTATTTTATCTCACTCATTAATATCTTTCTCGTAAGGAACGCATAATATGATATTAGGGCTAGGGAGGACTCTTATTTAGTTAACCACTGATATATATAAGAAATAGGACAGGTCCCTGCACCGATCCTTGGAGGTAGTCCTCGTGTAACAGCTCACCATCTTTTGGGTGATGGGTGATGCGAATTTTCGTGTATGTGTGGGGAGGGGGAGGGGAAGAGTGAGTGTGTAAAGAAAGTTATATTGAGCGATATTCATCCAGACCTCAGGTCACAATTAACCACAACATGTGTCACAAAGTATAGCAAGTTATAAAATTGTTGCAAGCGTGCACCAGGAAATTTACTCGTCCCGTTTTCCTATTAATTCCTGCCTGCCTAATATGACGCCCTAGCCCCCTCTCTAACTGTCTTCATCACCTCTCTCTGTACCTTCTCAAAATCACTCTCCAGCCTCCCCCTCTTCCCATTCTTTCGAAATCACTCTCTCCTTCGTCCCGCTCTCTCTCCTCCTCCTTATAAAAACCACTCTTTCCGCCTCAACATCTCTCTGCAGTTGGAAGTGGTATCCAGCAACACGAAAACTTTGCCTGTTAACGTCCTCTCATTAATCATTACTCCCTACATGTTGGCTTTAACGTCAGTTCTCGTTACATAGCCTTCCCGGCTTGGAGCCTTCGTTTCATAATTACTTTCTTACTTCTTGTTTTTAAAATTCTGTACTCATCACGGAAAGTTCGGCAATGTTTGGTGAATAATTTCTGGAATGTCGCGCAATTTCTACTGCAATTTCTCAGAATGTTGCAAGTTGAAATTGACTAAAATGTTGCATGGTTTTCCCTTAGTTGCCCAGAATGTTTCAAGGTGATCCTCTGTTTACCAAAAACGTTGCAAGTTGTTCCATTACTTGCACAGAATGTTGCATTTTCATCCTCTGAATGCGAGAATGTGTACTCCAGTAGCCCCTCTAGTGGCCAAAGAATGTTACAAGCTGCTTCTTTAGTTGCCAAAAAATATTGCAGGTTGCTTCTCTAGTTGCCCAGAATGTTACAAGATTTTCCACTCTAAACTAATCTTCCTCACAATTTTCCAGAAGTCGGGCAGGATTAGCTCTGAGTTTTTCATTTCCCCTCGAAGGCCACAGTGTCACCAGGACTTCGAGGAAAAAACTAATTTGCAATTTATGAACAACATGGCTACAATAAAATCACGATTCTTTCCTACACTTGTCTCCAGAATCACAAAAATAATATATTCGATAAAAACAGTGATATATTCGGAAAGATTTGCAGCGTCTCGTGGATAGCTATGTTCATACATCATTACCAATTTTTTTATATAGTGTACAAGCCATCTTGGGAGGCTGTCGAACAAAGGACCTTGTTGTTTAGGGGATGTGTCGTGCGTCTGGTAGCCGGGTTAGGATGGCGTGTTGCCATAGAGACGAGGTAGCCTCGTGGCTCCCCGACCTCCTGGTGGCAGCGACCCTCAAACCTGTCAACACGCAGCGCTAATGATACACTCTCTATGCCTTGTGCTGCACGGCCCTCAGCTCTCTGTTCGAGCACCGAGACTAGGCATATAGGTGTGACAAAAGTGAATGAGTGACGTGGAGATGTATGGGTGACACAAAAGGTGTATGGTGACACAAAAGTGGACAGGTGACGTAAACGTGTATGGGTACATCCTTGTGGATGACCCAAAAGGTACACGGAGAAAGAAATTTGTATGTATAAAGTTGAGTCGAATGGGTGACACAAAAGATGTGTGGATGTCTCAAAAGTATCAGGGGTGATGATGGAAAGGGGTCTTAGTAAGGTGATTTTTTAATGGAAATGTGATAGTGGGTAGTGAGTGGGAATGTGGGAGTGATGGATTGGAATGGAGGATAATGGGTGGAAATCTGGGAGGAGGGGGGGAGAAGTAATGGGGGTGAATGTGAGGCTAATGATTGAGAATATGGGGTGATAGTTGGATTGTAGGAATAATGTGTGGGATTGTAGGGGGGAGGCTTATATAGGAATGGATGAGGTCGTGTTACAGATGGGAATGTGTATGAATCATAGAAATATGTGCTACTAATAGGAACTTATACTGATAACTAAAATGTGTATAGTAAAAGAAAATACGTCTGTGCAATGTGAAAGTAAAAGTGAGAACATTAGGAAGACGATGACGCCGACGTGTATACCAAAAGACACATAACGAATATTAATGATGTAAATGCGTATGGAAGGGGCACAAGTTCCTCAGTTCAAGCATCCAAGGAAAATATACGTTATGAAGAGGATGGGAAGTCATTGCTTCTCAGTGACGTTTGGTAGTGATACTGACAACTCCAATATAACTACCCATCTGTGGTAATTAATGATGTACAATATATCCCGTATGTATTGCAGATATACACATTTATGGGGTACGTATTGATAATGAAGTGTTGCGTCTTTTCTTATACAAAAACCTCAATAAGACACTCAAAAGATTCTTAAATAAAATTAGTGAATATTTCCGGAGACCGTAAAAAAATAAATCTCTATTATGCAAATTCATCGTTAATATCCAAGATAAGCTCGTCAAAATCTAATCTGCCTAGGCTTTTGTGGCAAATCATTATGGTAAATTGAATTATGCGAGGCTCCCTTGTTATAGTCATTATCACATAGACGTACACAGGAGAAAACACACACACACACACACACACACACACACACACACACACACACACACACACACACACACACACACACACACACACACACACACACACACACACTCCCCATATTTGTTTGCCTCTCTGGTATTCTCTTTCTTTCTACTATACATCAATAAATCTCTTCTTTGGCCTACGCATCTTGTTCAAGATGACATGCAGCCAATTTTCCTCGGAGCGAACCCACTCCTGGTAGGTTAAGCCAGATAATCCTGTCACTTCCGTCAGGGAAGAAATAGTTTCGTCCGGATGAAAGGGAAAAAAAGAGAAAAATAGTAAAAAAAGTTCCTTAACAGGAGTTTCCATGCAAATTAAATTGGGGATAACTCGGCATCGACTAAACCCAATTTTCTTCTTATCTGATACTCATAAGGTTCTGTATTTTATATATATTTTTTAATATTGATCTCACAGTTTTCGACGTTGATTCTTTGTACAGGTTTTCGGAGCATATATAAATATCTTGCAAGACAATGAAAATTTAATTGTTAAACATTACAATGAGATTCGATTAGCTCCAGTAGTAAAATGAGAGATGAGAGGTTCTAACAGAAGAATGACGGATAGGTTCCAACAAAATAATGAGAGATTAGAGATTCAAGCTCCACAATGGGAGAGGACTAAACCCAACGGAGCAATGAGTGATGACGGGTTTCAGCAGAACAATGACAGATGATAGAGCTCAACAGAACAGTGATAATTGATAGTGTTTAATACCCATTTTCCAGTGAAAACTAATAGGAAAGCCTAAGGGTTAAGAAGAGCGAGAGGAAGGGACAGCTATAAGGAATTTAACTCGAGTCACAAGTGTTCAGAAAGCTACTATCACGGGGTAGTTTACCGCTTGACAGTATTTATGAAGGTGTCCAGCCGCTTGACACCTTGACACCGGCCAGAAGAGTGGAACAGAAAGTTAATATATAGCGAAGAAATGAGAGGTGAAAGGCGAGAAAGTAGTAAGTATGCTATAGGCGAAAATAGGAATAAAGAGGCTGCAAAAGGCCTAATGGCGAAGAAAAAGAGATGAAATAAAGATAAATTAGAGAATGAATGTGAGAGTATATGTGGATTTGTGATTATTTTTGCCTCTGTGAGTATCTGTGCATTAGTGAGTATCTGTGCACCTATGAGTATCTGTACATCTGTGAGTATCTTGTATCTGTGAGTATCTTGCATCTGAGAGTGTCTGTGTATCTGTTGGAATCTGTGTATCTGTATCATTTTAACTGAGTTTGTGTGCCTGCAGTTTTTTCGCGCACCTGTGAAAAAAAAATATTTTTTTACGTTCAAGCATTTCTTTTTAATAAAACACAGATGTACCTGAAACTCGCACACTCGTAATCTTTCCAACAATTAAAATACACCACAAACCAAACACATAGAGCGGCAGAGCAAATTGAAAAGCCCATTTCACTTTAGCGTTCTGGAAACTTGGTCTCTCCTATTTCTTCAAGCTGTGTTCTTGAGGTCCCCCTTGAACCTGGAGAATTCAATATGCAACCAAGTAGAGGAGTATATTTTTCTAAAACAGCATGAACCTGACTCTCTTTCCCTCCCTCTCTCTTTCTATATATTTCGTTAAACTCATATATTTATATATATATATATATATATATATATATATATATATATATATATATATATATATATATTTATATATATATATATATATATATATGAAAATGAGTTTTCATTCGCATATAGTCCTGGGGACCATTCAGGCTTGTTCGCATATATATATATATTTTGTTTTGTGATCGTCAATTGCATATATATATATATATATATATATATATATATATATATATATATATATATATATATATATATATATATATATATATATGCAATTGACGATCACAAAACAAAATATATATATATATATATATATATATATATATATATATATATATATATATATAATATATATATATATATATATATATAAATATATATATATATATATATATATATATATATATATATATATATATATATATATATATATATATATATATATATTATTGTTTTACTCAGTAAGCTGTGTTTCTGGGGGCTGCGTTTCCTCTCTTTGGCATCCATCTTCCAATCTTTAACTGACTGCTGTACATGTTTGCTAAGCTTTATATAAGGTCGTCTTTTATTAGTTCACTTCTTTGAACACTCCAATGGTTTACTATTATGTTACTTTCATAGTTAAATTTAGGGTTAATTCGGGAAGGCATTCGAGATCTGAGTGGAAAGTCTTGAACTACGTGAATATGGGAAGGTCTCACAAAAGTTGCATATAGTATTCTGCAGTCTTTCTTATCTAGGATACAGATGTCTATCAGGACATTTGCAACTTTTGCAAATGCTGCGAACGTTGTTATGCTAATGCGAGCCGCTGACGTCAGATTTTGGGGAAAAATCTAACTCTTTGGTATCACTTTGTGTCTCCGGAGGGTATCTCTCATATGGGATAGTTTTTCGTTTCATTTTACCTGCCGAATGATCAAAGAAAGGTTAAGAAGGGAGTTACAAAAGAAAACATACAACAACCTCAATCAATGCTGGAGATGCATTATTCACTGTGTGTTCCCAGTATGATTCGAGATATCTTTTCGATTTAGTGTTCCTATCCTCATTAGTTTACATTTATCAGCGTTTAGGTACAGTAGCAATTTTCTCACTATATCTGAGGCGAGTCAAAGCTTTCTCTCTCTCTCTCTCTCTCTCTCTCTCTCTCTCTCTCTCTCTCTCTCTCTCTCTCTCTCTCTCTCTCTCTCTCTCTCTCTCTCTCTCTCTCTCTCTCTCATTTTTATTATTTTTCTTCTCTTTTTTTCTCTCTCTCATCCGACTTTTTATCTTAGCATTAGATTAGCATCGTTTGAAAACATGAAAGTGAATGAACTTATTCCATCAGGTTTTATCATATTCGAAATAGGATTCGCTATAATAGCATCCTTATTGAACACCGCAATTAGTTGCTCACTTCACTTACTTCTTTGAGATAAATGTCACTCAATGTTTCCTGCCTGAGAGGTATTCCTTCACCCATATCATCACTTCTCGAATTACATTAACTTTGCTTTCCAGTTTATGCAAAAAGCCTGTTTTAAACGACAGGGTTTAACACCTTACATTTGAACAAGACATGATATGTCCACTGGTCTCTCACTTGCTTTTTCATTGTGTGTGTTGACACCCTTTGTGATGGAAAATGTGGACACGTGTGCATAGCTGAGCTGTGGGTATAAACATCCTAGTGTAAGTGTGTTGCTTGTATATACATATGTTTACGTCATTTTTTGTGTGTACGTGTATCAGTAAAGTGTCGAAACGGAGTTGTAATATTTAATGTGCCCCAAAAGTCGTACTCGTGGTTCATTGTGTACATACATACATATATATATATATATATATATATATATATATATATATATATATATATATATATATATATATATATATATATATATATATTATTAAATATGACCGAAAAAGTAAGATTAATAATTCTAACACGAATTTTCTCAATCTTTCGAACATTTCTTTTCACTGTTGGTGATAATTCAAAAATCAATTTTCCAAAATTCATTTTTATTTTGGACATCTGTGAGAATTTTGGAGAATTGATTTTTGAATTACCACCAACAGTGAAAAGAAATGTACGAAAGATTGAGAAAATTCGTGTTAGAATTATTAATCTTACATTTTCGGTCATATTTAATAATATATGTCTATAGGAAAGACTGCTACCAAAATATGCTAATATATATATATATATATATATATATATATATATATATATATATATATATATATATATATATATATATATATATATATATATATATATATATATATATATGTAAATATATATTATATATATATATTTATATATATATATATGTAAATATATATTTTATATACATATATATATATATATATATATATATATATACATATATATATATATATATATATATATGTATATATATATATATATATATATATATATATATATATATATATATGTAAATATATATATATATATATATATATATATATATATATATATATATATATATAGATAGATAGATAGATAGATAGATAGATAGATAGATAGATAGATAGATAAAATATATACCAATGCGTCAGTACATTATTACGGGTAAACCGTACTATACAAAGCAACTGGCGGCGTCAAACCGGTCATTATTATTCATTAAACTTGACGAGTGCTATTAAATGTTTGTAGAACACTGAGGTAACTTCATTATCAACCGAACAACAAAGCTGCGTAAAATTATGTTAGAATTGCTTTTGAAGCGGAACGTTGCGCAAAAAGTACTTGTTTATAAATATAAATGGAAATTTAATAATTTAATATATATATATATATATATATATATATATATATATATATATATATATATATATATATATATATATATATATATATATGTGTGTGTGTGTGTGTGTGTGTGTGTGTGTGTGTGTGTGTGTGTGTGTGTGTGTGTGCACACAAGTGAAAAAGTAAACAAAACTTAGACACACACCCTGCAAGGTGACTCGAACTCAGAAAGTTCAAACACTCGAACGATCTATATATATATATATATATATATATATATATATATATATATATATATATATATATGTATGTATATATATATATATATATATATATATATAAATATATATATATATATATATATATATATATATATATATATATATATATATATATATATATATATATATATATATATATATATATATATGCTGAAAACTCCACACCCCAGAAGTTTTCTAACCCAGACAGCCAGGATCACTATGCACCTTGGCGTACCTGGTACCTTAACCACTAGACCACTCTGACTGTACAAAAATCTTGGTAGTCGTGAGACTATTTATCCAAGGTCACTAGGTTGAAGAGGAATTCAGTAGTGTGAAGCACATTCCTATTAACAGCCTATACTTACATAGTGATGTGGAACAGGTCATCCAGAGTAAAGTGATTCACAATGATGAGTTAGATACTAATGAAGAAGTCATCACTACAGAACCATACAGCTCTTTGCGGTCACTATGCCTGGTTGGGACAAGGTCACTATACAACTGCCCACGATCACAACACTAACTGCCTGATTGGCAAGTTTGCCAAACGGGCAACGACAAGTTTGCTCTCCCAAATGAGTGATCGCATTATTCTCGTCAAAACTCTTCTTGAAGTTACTAATTGGAAATTACCACGAAGTTGGATAAATCTCTCACAGCTTATGCAAAGAAGTCTAGACTTTTCGTTTTCTTTAGAGTATTTTTTTCACTAATTTTAAGTAGTTTATAAAGATTAGTGTAAAAAACTAATTAATATTCAGCTTCTAAATTTTAGAGGTACAGAAATGTCAAGCTTCTTCCCTCCTCGAAACTTGGGTGAGAATTTAACAGTGTCTTCGCTTACTGAAGTCCTTAATAATAAAGAATTAAGATTTAGAATCAATGCAATCCTGTTGATAATATTTAAGAAGAACGGTGACATTACAGAGAGATGGTCAGCCTCTCAATATAGCAAAAAAAATAAAGCTTTCCATTAAGTAATTAAAGGACAGTTTTGAACAAAGAAAATATTACGTCCGTTACAGGGAATAAAACTAATATTTGTCTGTAGGTGGACGTGCTGTTGCTCGTCACATGCAGCAAAATGCACAAAATAAACAGCGTTGCAGGCATGACATAGCCCTTGAAAGCTTATTATACAACTGTGTTGAGTGAGAGAATGGATCAGATGCAAATTGGATAACGAATAACCTCAACTCCAAACTCGTCATTAAATAAATTGGTCAAATTCATCCAAAATAATTGATCTAACACTCGTTCAAGAACAAATTGATGTAACAAACTCGTTCAATGAAGAATTCATCCAAAAATACACAAGTTCGTAGTTGAATTCGTCAAACAACGCGTTTGTTCCACGTCGAATGGGTCTGATAACGAGCTCACCTGACAACTATTTCGCTCGGAAAGGGAAATCAGCCAGTAGTGATCATCGCGGGCAATTATTTCGTTGGCAGAGCGAATGCATTTGATAATGAAGGGAGCTGAGGGCGCATTCGACGTTAATGAGTTTTGGGGATTTTATTTGCCAACTGGTCGTTTCATAGACTTTAGATAAAAAACGACGATTGTCGAGAAAAAACATAGCAATACATATTTCGATAACAGAACATGAATCAAGGAAAAGCGAGAAAGTGCACGAAACTAATCAAAATAAAATAGCATGATACCGTATAAAATATAATAGCACAAAACCGCCAAAAATAAAATGGTATAAAACCTCTTAAAATAAAATAACAAGAAACACCTTAAAATAAAATAACAAGAAACACCTTAAAATAAAATAACAAGATACCGATTAAAATCATCGGCAAATAGCATGAAACCCCTTGAAATAAAATTTACATGTAGCCGAATAAAATAGGACGAAACTGCTTAAAATAAAATAACAAACCCGATTAAAATAAAATTTATGAACCCGCGTAAAATGAAAAAGTATGAAACCGCTTAAAATAGAATAAGCAAGAAACCCCCACACATAACACCATAAACAACGCTAGTCATCACACTACAACATGCGACAAAGTACCACAAAATACTGGTCACACAACACTCTTGACAGTTACTTCCTTGGCTAGTTAAGCCCAGGAGTCACCTTGTGAAACGCCTTACATCATTCATATCCTTCATCAGAGAATTAGCCGAGGCGTGATTCGTAAGGAGTAGATTACGATTGAGATCGATCTTAGGTGTGTTCACCTGTATGCGGGGAAGTTCAATTACCTGTGTGGCTAATATAAAAGAATGGGAACTACGTTCGTGGAGTCCCGTCTTCCCTGTAAAACTTTTCATGTGAGGCGTGTGTGCGTGCTGCATGGTGTGGGAGAGAACACACTTGTTTCTACTACTGTCCATGCTAACTGCTAATACAACCCATTGCAACTGGTGCTACAACTTCTTCAATGTTTAAAGGAATATAGTTAAGAAGAAGCAAATATTGCAGGCACGCAGACTGGTTGGGTATATTACTGCATCTGACCATGTAAACTTATTGGATGTGTATATCCTTTCTTAGGGAGAAAAAAGGGATAGGCGAAGTCAGATTAACAGAGATGGAAAGAGTGACAGACATACAGATAGTTAAGCAGATAGACAGAAGCATTGTGAGAATGATAAACATATAAAGATAAGCATATAGACAGTGGCAAAACGTCAGCTAGACAGCTAAAGGAAGACAAAGGCTTACAGTGAAAGACAGTGAGTGACAGATGCGTACAGACAGACAGCTAGACGGACGTTAGCAACCTTTGTGGCGGTCTTGAAGCTTCCTCCGTTATCACCCACCGCGGAGTTAATGCTGGCCTGAAAGCCAATTCAATTCAGGATATTAGAGGAATATTACCGGAATTTCTCTCTGTATAGGGATCTCTCTCTCTGTCCTTCTCGCTTTACATCATTCTCCCTCTCTTGATTTATCTCGCAGTATCTTTTTTCTCTTGTTTGATATCTTTACTTTTCCTTCTCAGTCTTTCTCTCACCATCTCTCTCTCTCTCCCTCCCTCCACATTTATCCCCCTCCCAGCTCCACATCTACCCCTCCCCCGCACCACATCTACCAACCATGGCATTTTTCAATAGCTCGCTCCGCAGGGATCCCTTCCTGCATATGGATGTATTGTATCCAATACGATCCAGCGCTATCGGCCACAATATGCATGGAAAATTATATACTTTTTTACCATTTATGTGCATTTGCATACATATTTGCGTTTTAGACTCATACATATGATCATGTATGCGCCAATGTAGAATATCATATATACCGTAAAGTATTAATAAGGAATATATGATATTTTTATGCTTCTGAGAATACTGATCTGAATACGTAAATTTGCATGACTCTGAACAGTGATCATTCATCAGTTTATCAGACTTGAAAAGCGACTGTCGAGCTTCATGTAGGTCGGCGTTCAATCCCCGACTGTCCAAGTAGTTGGGCATCATTCTTTCTCTCCCGTCCCGTCCCCAAATCCTTATCCTGATTCCTTCCAAGCATCATATAGTCAGGCTTGGCACTTTCTCTAGATAAGTTCCCAGCCCCTAAATAGGAAAATAGTATTTAGGTTAAAGTAAGTTAGCTTAGTAATGTGTTGCCTCCTTACACTATCACTGCTGAACTTAGCGTCACCAGCGGCAAACTTAGACATTCCTGATTTCATTTATTTGGAGTATCAACTGACCAATATAAATATTAATCGCAATTTTAGGTCGCCATCACGGAAAGAACCAGAGGGTAGGATTTATCAAGCAATTACGCAGCCACTTATAAGACCTGTATAGTTTCCTTAACCTTAGCGGCTTTGTTAACATTTATGAAACAGCTTAGGAGTATCAAAACTTTAAAATACAAGTTTATTATGTTTATAAACAACCTCGTATTGCTTGGAAGCTCACAAACTGTATAATTAACGTAAATAAAGCCGCAATGAATTAAAAAAAGATGTTCAGGTTTCGTGGTTGCGTAAATGCTTGCTGATATCATGGTCATGGACACTGAAACTCTGAAGTTTCGTCCAGGGGAGGAATTCACGAACATCACTTAGAGTGCAGATGAGGACGTCTAATTGAACTTCTAATGCAGTTCCAATTTAAATTTGTTTACAATTTGCCTCCAATACACGCACGACGCTGTGGTGATCTCTCAGAGGCGAGACATACAGACACTGTAATTTGCATTGGCGTATTCCGGTCCAATTCCAAATTATTTTTTCTTTAGAATAGCTCAGTTGCATACATAAAATGGTTTTAATATTGGGGCTGCTGCTCTTTGGTCTCCAATTATTTAGATTAAATCATAATAGTGTGTGTGTGGGGTGTGTACTCACGTAGTTTTACTCACCTAGTTGTGGTTGCGAGGGTTGAGCTTAGGCTCTTTGGACCCGTCTCTCAACCGTCAATCTACTGGTGTACAGATTGCTGAACTGTCATATTTCATTTGAAACTGTGTAGGGAGTCAGCCTCCACCACATCACTTCCAAGTCCATTCCATTTACTAACTACTCTGACACTGAAAAAATTCTCACCAATTAATGTGTGTGTGTGTGTGTGTGTGTGTGTGTGTGTGTGTGTGTTTACTGTTTTTGTCAACAATATCGAGTTGTTTGCACTTGGACCCCGCCTTTCTAACCGTCAATTGTCTGGTGTATTGACCCCCCTGACCTGTTTTCCTCTAGATATCTACTAGATCTCTCTCTCTCTCTCTCTCTCTCTCTCTCTCTCTCTCTCTCTCTCTCTCTCTCTCTCTCTCTCTCTCTCTCTCTCTCTCTCTCTCTCTCTCTCTCTCTCTCTCTCTCTCCCTCTCTCTCTCTCTCTCTTTCTCTCTCTCTCATAATCATTCATTTCAGCCCACACTAAAGAAAGTTTTATTTGAATAAAACAGAGAAATATGGTGATATTTGTTAATACTTCCTGTCCAATTAACTTCTACTTTGAACGGCAGCAGCAATGTGAAAGAGCCTTATTATCCCTCAGATATAATATATATACTTTTATTCGTATAAATATATTACTGATATTGTAACTGAGGTGCAAATGTTGTACTATTATTTGTTATTGTAGAGATAGCTATTTTGTACTGTTTTGTTCTGAAAACCCATTTGAAATCCACACACACACACACACACACACACACACACACACACACACACACACACACACACACACACACACACACACACACACACACACACACACACGGGATGATACAGGCGCCCTTGTTATAGGCTACTGGCGAAACGTTGTTGTGTGTTTATCTCTCTCAACAGAGAACTACGAGCGCCATGATGAAATAGAGCGTTGGGCTAATGCTCGGTGAGATATTTCCCTTGGTGCATGTTCGGTGGTGGTGGTGTTGGTGGTGGTGGTGGTGGTGGTGGTGGTGGTGGTGGTGGTGGTGGTGGTAGTGGTGTGATGATGGTGGTGGTGATGATGGTAAAGTGGTGCGGCGATGGTAGTGGTGCTTGTTTAACGTTGTTGATATATGTAAACAATATACATTTGGCCTTTAACTTAGGAAATCACAGACCAAATACAATAAAGCACAGTGCATCAGATGCACGCTTTAAATGGCAGCTTCAGATGCCAGATTCAAATGCCAGTCTCAGATGCCATCTTCATATGATAGTCTCGCATGCCAGCTTCACATGCCAGATTCACATGTTAGCTTTAGATACAAGTTTCAGACGCTATCTTCAGATGCCAGCTTCAGACGCAGATTCAAATCCAGCTACATATGCCAGCTTCACATACCAGCTTTAGATGCAAGGTTCAGATGCTAGTTTCAGATACTAGTTTCACATACTGCTTCAGATGCCAGCTTCACATTCCACCTTCGGATGCCAGCTTCAGATCCCACCTTAAGCTGGAGGTGCTCTCCGTCTTCTGTGCAATCCTCTGGTTCCCGTTATTTTACAAGTCACAGACAGGCGGCTTTACACTTTGTCTCCCGTGAGGAATGAGGTGTTTATCTTCGGCATGTGCTGTTTCTATCGATGCTGGTGATTCGTTTGTTTAAACATACACACACATGAACACACAAACACACACACACACGCATACGTGTAAGTTGCTCAGTTACTGAGGTTTGTTTATAAAGTTTATGTTAGATTCATGTAGTGATATTCATGTCGATTGCTCGTTAACCAATCTTCGGATTGTCGATGTCAGCATTCCTCTATGAAAATATTTCTTAAGTACAAAGGTAGTTTCTGCTCAGTTATTCAAGGGTGTCAAAGCCACTTCTGGAAATATATGAATTGTTCATCAAGATGCAACGAATCTAGAAAGTAACACTCCCTGTTACCTCATCATCTGACACCGTAGCTTATTAATAATTGCATTCAATATTACCTCGATATCTCACAAAACTGCTGTGTCTTTTGTCTGCGGAATATTCTAAAACGGACACTTCTGAGATGATTATAAAATTGGGAAGGCATAAAGGACGTTTTCGCTTCATTCTCTCTGCCTAATAACTTGGTTTCACAGGCACCTAGTAAGAAATATTCAGACAAATTCAAATGCAAGTCCACCCGTGTTTACCTAAACAGAGATGACAATGAAATAAACTCGATAAAGATGATGAATAAAAGAGGTGGGTAGAAATATAAAAGGTGGTTTCCATGTATTGACGTCTTTCGAAACCTGATATTCGTTCCTTCAATACAAGATTTTTACTGGAAGTGGAGGTTGGTTCGCTATGATAGTCACTGGAAAAGACGTACTTCACTCTCCCCTCCCACACCACCACTTCTGTTACAGACTTCCAGACCCACTGGCAGGGGGAATATGCCTCGTGTGTTTTGGTTCCATGGTACGTTTGACTGTATAAGATTATTCTGATGAGAATGGTTTGTAAGTGCCCGGAGTTATTATATATTTTTAACGCTGAATTTCTAAATGTTTTAAAATCGAAAGTGATCGAATTTCTCATTTCACTTTTGTTTTTGGTGGTGGTCTTTGTCCCTGTCATCCTTTGAGGTGTTATTATGGGAAAACAATTGTTACTGACCAAGGAGAGGTGTATTTATAGCTCTCAACATATTTAAGGAATAAAGCAATTCTCAATACAAAATACAGAGAGGCTGGGTGTAACCGATGGTGTGTTGACCTAACGAAGATGAACGTCAGAATTACCGACATATATGCACTCGATACATTCTACCGCTCACTAAGTACATATCATTCCTAACCTAACCTTTTATTTTGAACAATGGTGTATATTACTATATGAAAAGAATTTGTTTTGAACATTTTGTTTTCAGCATTTTTAGCTTGGTGTAGGCGGCGGAAAGTGCCAAAAACTGTTGTGTAGGTAAGAATGGGACTTTTGGCACGCTGTTCCCAGTTGAATTATGTCGACTCCAACAAGCTTCCAACCACTTGGGCTGGATAGTAGAGCGACGGTCTCGCTTCAGCAGGTCGGCGTTCAATCCCCGGCCATCCAAGTGGTTGAGCACCATTGCTTTCCCCCGTCCCATCCCATATCATTATCCTAACCCTTCCACAGTGCTATATAGTCGTGATAGCTAGGTGCTTTCACCTGATAGTCCCCCTTCCAACAAGCCTGTGCCCGTTCCGTACCTCGGACCATTCCTTGCAAAGTTTGGTAAGTATCTGGCCTTCAACCTTTGATAAACAAACAAATAGACATTGTTATAGATATAGACTGAAGAAAATATTCACTTTACAAATCAAAGGAAAACTTTTGGATATTTAGAATAATACCGCAATCATCATCAACGAAGAGAGTGAAACAAAGATGATCGTAGAATGGCATTTACAATCGGAAGGCTCTCGAGTCCAGGTGAACAGCGAGTTTGGTCAGGTCAAATAAACGTAAATTATTGCTGATTTAATTACTTCCAAGGCAGTCGGATTAAGTCGCCACTGTCCCTCTGACACGGTAATGTGTGGGATCACCTCAATCATGGCTAATTTCATTCATCTCTGGAAATTGCATTTTGCATTGTGAATTATTTAAGAGAATTTTCTAAATAATTTTTTTCGGAAATTAACCTGAACATGTGTATATATTGCTGGGCATATACAACTTATGTTTTATGTTCGATCAACGTAATATTTTTAGTCTTCCTCACATATTGGAGCTCTTACTGCTTGTGTGTGTGAGTGTGTTCTCACCTAATTGTACTTACCTAGTTGTGCTTGCGGGCTTGAGCTTTGGCTCTTTGGTCCCGCCTCTCAACCGTCAATCACAATGTGTGTATATATATGTGTGTGTGTGTGTGTGTGTGTGTGTGTGTGTGTGTGTGTGTGTGGGTGTGTGTGTGTGTGTGTGTGTGTGTGTGTGTGTGTGTGTGTGTGTGTGTGTGTGTGTGTGTGTGTGTGTATTCACCTAGTTGTGCTTGCGGGGATTGAGCTCAGCTCTTTCGGCCCGCCGCTCAACTGTCAAACAATCAACTGTTACTAACTACTAATTTACTAATTTCTTTTTTTTTCACACACACACACACACCCAGGAAGCAGCCCGGAGCAGCTGTATAACTCCCAGGTACCTATTTACTGCTAGGTATCAGGAACATCAGAGTGAAAGAAACTCTGGCCATTTGTTTTTCCGCCGGCTGCCGGGATCGAACCCTGGTCCCTAGGTCCACAAGTCTAGAGCGCTCTCCACTCAGAGAGTCAGACCCCGTATGTGTATATGTAATTACCTAAGTGTAATTACCTAAGTGTAGCTACAGGATGAGAGCTACGCTCGTGGTGTCCCGTCTTTCCAACACTCTTTGTCATATAACGCTTTGAACTTATATGAATAATACAATATTCATATAACTTCTAAGTAATACATAAAGATACATAAAGATACATAAATACATAAAGTATACAAGTATAAAGATACATAAGATACATAAAGTAATAACTGAAGGTACTGAAACTTCCCACAGCTACACGTGCCCTTCAATTAAGCCATCATTGGAACAATTATTCATCATTAACAAAATGGCTGGACCAATTTATCCAAGCACGAGCCCCCGAGTCAACAGCAGTGTGGGACGAGTTCTTCCAATATTAGCGTCGCTTCATCTTCTAGCAAGATCCATTAATGTCTCGCAGCTGCTTTTCTTTAATTACTTCAATGAGTTATGTCTCAATTTGCTGAATAACAAATGTGTTTTTGGGGAAATCATTGTAGGTTGATAATTTTATTTCATTTGGTTGTGTATTTTGCTGTTAATGTGTGTTTATGTAAAAGAGAGAGAGAGAGAGAGAGAGAGAGAGAGAGAGAGAGAGAGAGAGAGAGAGAGAGAGAGAGAGAGAGAGAGAGAGAGAGAGAGAGAGACAGAGAGACAGAGAGAGAGAGAGAGAGAGAGAGAGAGAGAGAGAGAGAGAGAAAGAAGGGAAGCTACGAAGAATGGAATGAAGGATTAATGGATGTGTTTATTATAGGATTGATAAGGATTATGGGAGAGATAAATTAAGGGAGTGAGAGAGGAATGTAGATTAAAGGTGGGAAAAAGAAAAAGAGAGAGGAAAGAAGTCAACCTAAAGAGTGGGAGGGCAAGGGGAGGGGAATGATGAAGGGAAGGAGTAAGTGAGTAAAGAGTGGAATAAATAAGTCTATGGTGGACTTAGCCATTGAACGGATGAACAAAGTAAGAAATGGAAAATGAGTAAATAAATGGAGAGCAAGAAAGTCAGGAAATAAAGGATATTTATATGAAGCGAATGGTGAAATTAGTCGGGGAAAGGCAGAGTGTGTAAAAGAAAGGTAGAGTGATTGAAGAAGGGTAGTGAGGAAATGAAGCAAAGTGATCAGGGAGGAAACGGAGAGAAGTGAGGGAGGGAAGAAGTGAAGTGAGGGACGGGAGGGAAGGTTTAAGATTCGTCATGACACCCGTCACGTGTTGGTAGCCAATATATATATATATATATATATATATATATATATATATATATATATATATATATATATATATATATATATATATATATATATATATATATATATATGTGTGTGTGTGTGTGTGTGTGTGTGTGTGTGTGTGTGTGTGTGTGTGTGTAATTGCTTTCCTTGGACGTCAGTAAAGTGAGTCCTCTAAAAAAAAGTGAAATATAAAATATCTTAATAATTTCATACATTAACATTTCATCATTCTCCGAGTCTCTCTCTCTCTCTCTCTCTCTCTCTCTCTCTCTCTCTCTCTCTCTCTCTCTCTCTCTCTCTCTCTCTCTCTTACAAAATTCTCGTTGGGACGCTCACAGATATGATTGTCAGCTGTGTGTGATATCTTAAATTAGCTCTACGTCTTTGTTGTTGTCCGTCGTTGGGGAACTGACAAGCATGGGTAATTCTTGTCAAAAGCACAAAATTCTTTTCTCCTCAATTTATGGAATTTTCCTTGTAAATATATATATATATATATATATATATATATATATATATATATATATATATATATATATATATATATATGTTTGACTGTCTATTATATACGACAGCATTGTTGATCTTGTAGTATATACTTTCTGTTCTTATATTTCTTGAGCAATCATTTTACCGACATTCAGGTAATGAAACTCTAATGATTATTGAAAGGAATATTTTCTATACCATTTCGTTCCACTCTGAAACATGTTCAAGTAAGGAATGAATATACAAGGTGCAAATTTATCTTTAATACACATGAGAAAGAGGCAGAGTTGTGTGTGTGCAGGGAGGGAGGGGGGAGGTTGTATTCATACATAGCTGGAGAAATGGGGAAATAATTCGGATGGGTCCCACTCAAACATTGGGTTAGACAGTGGGCGGGGAAAATGCGGTAGATATTTATAGGTGTGTGTGTGTGTGTGTGTGTGTGTGTGTGTGTGTGTGTGTGTGTGTGTGTGTGTGTGTGTGTGTGTGTGTGTACTCAGCAGTCAATTTTGCATCAATATGTTTTCTCTTGATAACAACGCTATTTATCATTCATCTTAGTGATTGATAATTAAAGGTTGGTCTCTCTGGGCCTGGCATAGCGAGCTCAGCGAAACGGCTGGTAAATAATGGGGTTGCTGGCTAACTGCCTCGTAAACTGTTTATGTACTCAGCTCCCTAAGACGCAATTTAGTTTTAGGCGTATAATATCGTCAATGGGTTTTTGAAACTGAATTTTTAGCTGGGTCACGATTTTTTTTGTGTTTTCTTTTCTTCTCTGGGAATGGAGGCCCTTTATTTGCTGATAATTTTAATGGTTATTCGACTGTGTATGTTTGTCTATCTGAGTCTTGTCTCTCTCTTGCCTTCTGCCTTGTCTGTCCATACGCACTCCATTCCCTGTCTGTTTCCATTATTAATGGAATCATTTATACTATTTGAATTATCACTGCTGTATATAATATTTTCTCAGAGTCTACCATTAAATTCACAGAAAAAATCTAGCAAAAGAATTTGCTTTGAATCTCTTTCAAATGGACTCTGGTAGGGACATCGTCGGCTCCTCCAGTCAGCAAGAAACTTGAGGATAACGGCGTGTCTGCGATATGCCTCCGCTTCGTCTCATTAATGTGGCTTTGATCCTCTTATCATGTCCTTCTGGGGCCATGAGAGTTTGGTTTACTCTGCGTTTTCGTCAGGCGATGTCACTGTCGGGATGCGATTTCGTCCATAAGTTACATCTCTCTGTCTGACTGCGTCTTCGTTTATCAACGCTCCCCTATGTCTGTCTGACTGCGTCTTCGTTTATCAACGCTCCCCTATGTCTGTCTGACTGCGTCTTCGTTTATCAACGCTCCCCTATGTCTGTCTGACTGCGTCTTCGTTTATCAACGCTCCCCTATGTCTGTCTGACTGCGTCTTCGTTTATCAACGCTCCCCTATGTCTGTCTGACTGCGTCTTCGTTTATCAACGCCGCTATGTCTGACTGCGTTTACGTTTGTTTATGTCAATCTGTCGTTTTGAGATTTATGTACTTTTATTTTCAAATAACTTTAGTTAATTGCGGAAATTTACATTTATTTACAACTTGTTTAATAACTTCGTCTTGAAGATGGTATAATGTACCTAAGTGTGAACTGCCTGTTAATAATTTGTTGAGAATGTTTGAGATGTAGTGCTTCACTGATTTTAATCTTTTATTGAATTTGAATCTCTCGATTATTTCGATGTTGTTGTCCAGGATATCCTTGGTGATGGGTGTGCTTAGAAATGATATATTCATTGTTTAAGCCTTGTTGGTTGTGCATTGTCAGGCGCCATGAAAACAAAACCACAGTTTCAGACAACATATATAAATAATACGTGTGTGTTCTTGTGTGTGCAATTATCTTACTGCATAATAAAATAGCAATTACAATATGCAATCACTGAAAGATATGTCAAAACTCTTGACATTTTAA
The DNA here is from genome assembly GCF_040958095.1 of Procambarus clarkii. Taxonomy (NCBI): domain Eukaryota; kingdom Metazoa; phylum Arthropoda; class Malacostraca; order Decapoda; family Cambaridae; genus Procambarus; species Procambarus clarkii. The sequence goes on along the minus strand of NC_091151.1, from coordinate 46,136,761 downwards.
TTAAAAATACTGAACAGGGATTCATCAAATTAATTATCTCATCACTTGCATAATAGCTTTGTTCAACCTCGGTTCGGCTCCTAAGTGAACACAATATGATCTCTCTTCAGCATTATTGAAACTAATACTCCAGGCACAAGTATGTTTGTCGCTGTTACCTTTAGAACGAATGTTCCCTCTGCGTGCTAGATGATGACATCACATTTCCTGAGCCAGAGATGTGTATATCCCACAGTTCCTGAATGAAAGGAATTTACTTTACTTTTCCTGAGCAAATGTCGGGTTTTTATGACTGTTCCTGACCGAACGTGATGTTGACGCTACTGTTCCTGACCGAACGTGGTGTTGACGCTACTGTTCCTGACCGAACGTGGTGTTGACGCTACTGTTCCTGACCGAACGTGGTGTTGACGCTACTGTTCCTGACCGAACGTGGTGTTGACGCTACTGTTCCTGACCGAACGTGGTGTTGACGCTACTGTTCCTGACCGAACGTGGTGTTGACGCTACTGTTCCTGACCGAACGTGGTGTTGACGCTACTGTTCCTGACCGAACGTGGTGTTGACGCTACTGTTCCTGACCGAACGTGATGTTGACGCTACTGTTCCTGACCGAACGTGGTGTTGACGCTACTGTTCCTGACCGAACGTGGTGTTGACGCTACTGTTCCTGACCGAACGTGGTGTTGACGCTACTGTTCCTGACCGAACGTGGTGTTGACGCTACTGTTCCTGACCGAACGTGGTGTTGACGCTACTGTTCCTGAACGAGAGAGGGATTTGTGTTACTGTTTTTGAGCGAGTGACGAATTTATGTCAAGTTTCCGAGTTAGAGGTTCAGAGTGAACGTGATTTTTCCATGTTAGATAATCCGCTCACGAAAGACTGGTGGAATCAGTGGTTTCTTGGGTTCTGTTCCTAATTCTTTATGGTTAAGAAAGGTGGATCTGAAACATCTTGGACCACAATTCGAATCCAGATTTATTCTATGACGAACAATAATTCCTGCTATTGTGATCTTTTACTTGGTTACTTAATCCCTTTTAAATACTGCTTCTACTTCTCCTACTTCAACTTCTTTAAACTTATTTCTCAACCTCAACTTCTACTTATACTGCTAGTCTCATATCGATATCTGATATTCAGTCTCGTAAGGCTAACCACTAATCTCATAACGTTAATCTCATATTACTAGTGTCATAACAATAATCTGTTATCACTAATTTCATAACGCTAATCTCATATCGCTAGTCTAATAACGATAATCTCATATCACGTCATAAAATCCTAATCTTATATGGTAAGTCTCACATCGCTAATCTCACATCACTCGTTATACCGCTAATCTCATATCGACCAAGGAAGGCTAGACTCATTAATGAGGTACGGTAATTACCGCTGTAAATTACCTCTCATTAACCCGGTATTTACAAAAAACAGAAGCGCTCCATCACCTGTCGTTGAAGAGTTCATCAACTCGATATTAGTTTTATAGTCGAGCTGTGGGTAGGCTAAATTAACCCTTCCCCCTCCCCCCTCGTTCCCTTCTGCTAACCGGTCAATCCATACATGAACCCAACATCAACCACTCCACCAAAGCATTAACCACTCCACCCAAGCATCAACCACTCCACCCAAGCATCAACCACTCCACCAAAGCATTAACCACTCCACCAAAGCATCAACCACTCCACCGAAGCAGCATCAACCACTCCACCCTAACATCCACTCCACACCACCCCTACACGCCCTCTCTAGAACGCAGTTCCTCAAGAATCACAAGACACTAATATTGTTAAGGACAATGTTTCTGAGAGGAACATAGATTTCATGTTAGATTATACTTGGTTGAGTTAGAAAAGACGTATTTAGGGTATAAATAGCGAGGAAATGGTATGAAAAGAAAGTATTGCACTGCATGACAGGCAACTGAAAAGACCTACCAAGCTGGAGCAGATCGAAAACCTTTCAAGCTGCAGCAGATCGACGACCTTCCAAGCTGCAGCAGATCGACGACCTTCCAAGCTGCAGCAGATCGACGACCTACCAAGCTCCATCAGAGCGACGACCTACTAAGCTGCAGCAGATCGACGACCTACCAAGCTCCAGCAGATCGACGACCTACTAAGCTGCAGCAGATCGACGACCTACCAAGCTCTAGCAGATCGACGACCTACTAAGCTGCAGCAGATCGACGACCTACCAAGGTGCAACACAGCGACGACCTAACAGCACACAACAAAGACTCAGCAGCAAGCAATAACGACCCCACCAGGCTACAACATACAAACACAGACCTTTCTCTCCCCTTCTGGCAAGGCCACCGACCTCACTAATGACATCAACAGTTCCCTTCATCGCGTGTCACCAACCTCATCTGCATGTATAGCCTGACATCAGCCCCTTCCTTTCCACGGGGAAGTGCGTGTCAATCCCCCCTCCCCTTCCAAAGGGGAATACGTGTCCACATGCCCAAGAGTGAGATGGGAGGCTTCATATACTGTGCAAGCCCTGACATGCATCAATACAAATTTTATCTTAACAAGGCCAACTGTTCGAATATCAAAGAGTATTATGAGCCATTCATTCGAGAACGAATAAGCAAAAGTGATTATGTTGTTAATGAAATGGTTAATGAATTTTCTCTAGCGTGCAATATTGTATCTA
>NC_091151.1:46124094-46129094 GCF_040958095.1 Procambarus clarkii | reverse complement strand
TCTTATAGTCGCGTCGCTTAAGTCGTGCTCAAGTGGGGTATATTTTAAACTTTAGCTTGTATCATTCTCTTGTTTTTGTTTACAGTACAGGAGACGCTAGGATTATCCGTTCTCATATTTTTATACTTTAATGGGGACCTGCAAAAGTTGTGCCTCTAAAAAAAATTCCCGAGAAATGTCTTAAAATCCACAAGCGTTACATTAATTGTGTGGCATTTTTATCGCTATTTTTGGCCATTTAATCGTTCTTGAGAAATCTGAACGTATATATATATATATATATATATATATATATATATATATATATATATATATATATATATATATATATATATATATATATATATATATATATAATACAATAAAGGTGAAAACATGGGGGTATTGTTTTCACCTTTATTGTATTATCACCTGACCCAGTGCGGGTATAAAATCAACTAATATATATATATATATATATATATATATATATATATATATATATATATATATATATATATATATATATATATATATATATATTTATATATATATATATATAAATATATATATATATATATATATATATATATATATATATATATATATATATATATATACATATTAAAATAATAGTGTCAACCTTAACGTTAATAATTAGAGCCGGTTTGTTCATATATTAAAAGCTTTCTTAGGCAATGCGTGAAAAATGCATATTTTCTAATGCACTATAGCTTCATGTAACGCAGTGATAATTTCAGTTCCAGGTTCCATAACCGCGGTTGGCCATAGATATTTCGCCACATTTCCCTTTCAACTGATGCCACTAGTCACATATATAACTATTGAGACATGCATCCTGGGAAACGACAGTGGTTCGCGAGAGCCCTGCTGGTCTCATCAAGAGCCCAGCTGGCTTGTGAGAGAGGTTGTAAGGTGTAATTGGCATTTAAAAATTTAGAAAACAAGTGACAAAATTAATAGAAAAGGGATTTGGATAGTGATGGGGATATATGGAGTTGGCATATTGCTGTTAAATCCTGTGCCAAAGTTCTATGAAGGCAACAGTGCTGGTGCTTTTGCTGTGTTAAGTGGTAATGCATTGGTGGGAGTCAAGGGATTATCAATTTGTGATTAATACCTTTCCCTGTGATGTATTGATTCAAATTAACTTGTATATAAGTGATTTAATAGTATTAATAAGTATAGCACCTAACCATTTAGTGTTAAACTTTTTTCCACTTTGTTCTCTACACTGTGGACGTTCTTTTACCCTTAAAGTCTAATTTAGGATACATTTGTTTCGACAGCACTGAGAGAGCTGTTTTCACCTGAGAAAAGAATACTAAACTTACCCTTCCACTTGCCTTGCGTGAGGAGGTGTCTAAGAGCCTGGTGGGACCATCTTACTCTCGCGCAAGTTTCCGAGTTCAGCTTACCTGCCAGAAAATGCCAGATCTTATATGTATGTTAAAATAAAAATGATCTTCTGACTGCTTTTTTTACTTGCATCCTCTGACTATTTACCCGAACCTGATTCCTATGACTATTTACATGAACCTGTATCATCTGTGTATGTGAATCCTTTGACTGTGTATGTGAACCTAAATCTTCTGACTGCGTATGTGAACCTAAATTTTCTATGTATGTGAACCTGTGTCCTCTGACTGTGAGTGTGAATCTATGTCCTCTGATTTTGTATGTTAACCTGTATCCTCTTACTGTGTATGTGAACCTGTATTATATGACTGTGTAAGTGAACCTGTACCCTTTGACTGTATATGAGAACCTGTATCCTCTGTCTGTGCATGTGAACCTGTATCCTCCGCCTGTGTATGTGAACCTGTATTCTCTGTAGGTGCAACTATATTCTCTGACTGCATGTGTGTAACCTTTATCCTTGGACTGCATGAGTACCTGTATTCTCTGAGTGTATGAGTATCTGCTTGAACCTTTCCCTGTATTTACACATTTATGCACCTGAACATTTTCAAGTACATCTTATACCTGTGGTTCTATGTCATTACTTGTACCTCTGCTGGTACCTATCACTCTTCAAAACGTCTACAGCAATCTCTAAATTTTATAAATATGAAGACCATAAAAAGAGGGAGAATAGCTGCGGACGGAATGCAATTTTTTCAACACTGGAGCCATTCATCCCAATCAGGGTACAACTCTGTACAATATGAAATTCAGCGTTTTACTGCCTCATTTTTCACCTGTCGATGTTACTCGACTTCACCAACGAAGAGTCTCTCTCTCTCTCTCTCTCTCTCTCTCTCTCTCTCTCTCTCTCTCTCTCTCTCTCTCTCTCTCTCTCTCTCTCTCTCTCTCTCTCTCTCTTTCTCTCTCTCTCTCTCCTCTTTCTCCATGGGTAAACGTTCAACTTTTGCGGACTCTGCAGTTGTCATTTTTGCAGCAAATTGCATTTTGGTAATTTTTTTCCTGCTCAATAGTGGCCAACACTAACACAACAGGGCTTCCAATTTCCATTGGGCCACTACGGCCCTGTCATTGCCTCACTGTGCCGCTGCACCAGTGCCTCATTGCACCACTGTATCACTGACTCATTGTCCCACTGTATCCCTGACTCATTTCCGCACTGTATCACTGACTCACTGTCACTGTCACTAAAACACTCCCTGACAGCACCAATGTAAAAGGTTTTAGGCTACGAATTTATCTTTTGCTTATGTGGAAATAAAACAAAATTCAGTCTTACATTGATAGGAAAATCTTTAAATAGTCGATATACATGTATATATTTATACTGTAAGAGAGAATGTCTGTTTCTCTGTCTTTTGTCTGTCCAAAGTTGGAGTTCAGACGTTTAAGGCTAGTCGCACCCATATTTGCAGCGGGAAATGGTTTTGGGTTCGGGTTGGATACAGGATTGTCGGGGTGGGAAAGGGAAGAGACCAGGGGGTAAGGGGAGGGGAAGGGAGAACGAGGGTAGGACGAAAGGGGAGGATTAAGGAGATGCATGAAGCCGAGGAGGGTAAAATGGCGGAAAGGGGTGGGGAGGTGGCATAGGTGCAGCTGGATAGCCATTTAAATATATAAATGGAAATGTCTGTCTGTTCTGGCCAGACGGGAAAGAGAAAGTAGAAAGGGAAGAGAAGGGTGGAATAGGGGGGAGACGGGGTGTAGGAAAGGTCTGTGAGATGGGTGTAAGGGGGAGAGAGGGGAGTAGAGAAATAGGGGAGAACGGACGGAAGAGAAAGGAGGAAGAGGAAGGGAAGAGGGTGGAATTGGGGAAGGATAATGGGTACGGAAGGAGTGTGGGGATTATGGGTGGGGGTTGGGGGAGAGAGAAACTATCCAGGGGACAGCCGGGTACCCCTTTCTCATATATATATATATATATATATATATATATATATATATATATATATATATATATATATATATATATATATATATATATATATATATATATCTTTATATATATATATATATATATATATATATATATATATATATCTTTATATATATATATATATCTTTAATGACATTTTCAAATAAAGTTAGATAAATATACACACTTAACAAAAGAATAGGGGTGGTAGGAGAAGAAAATATCAAAGTGTTCAGTGAGGATCCACAAGGTCTTCTCTGAGTACTCTTTATTTTCTTCTCCGAGGCTATGGGTCCCTACACTTGCACCAGAGGTGGTACCCCTTCTATATTATAAATATATATATATATATATATATATATATATATATATATATATATATATATATATTATACACGATAATTACGAATACTTTCTCACATTAATTTGTAGGTCGAGTTCCAGCTCCTGGGCACCCTCTCCTCTCCTCTCCTCTCCAAGCTTTAGATACAATGTCTCTTCACTACTTTGTTCCCGTCATATCCGTCTTTTTTTTCAGCTATGAGTTAAACCACGATTCTCTCCCCCCCCCCCCCCTTCTATAGTCGTAATGGCTTGGCGCTTTAGCCCTGACAGTTCCTTTTCCCTTGAATTAATAATAATAACAAAATCCCTCCCTTTTAATTAATTTAGCTCCTCATTGCATCATTATAGTAAAAACTTTAGTCAACTATTACTGACGCCCCTCTCAACCACACACACACACACACACATAATCACACACACACACACACACACACACACACACACACACACACACACACACACACACACACACACACACACACACACACACACACACACACATACACACACAATCACACACACACACACAATCACACACACACACACACACACAATCACACACACACACACAATCACACACACACACACACACACACACACACACACACACACACACACACACACACACACACACACACACACACACACACACACACAAACACGCCACATATTAATGACCTTTTCACTCCCACGCCCCAGTTATTAATGCCCCTCTCACCCACACTCTCATTTTACATTACAAATAGCTCTCCTCCCATTGTTCCACCTCCTCTGATTCTTCCAGATCACACCCTTCCATCTCCCACTTTTCCGCCTCCAGCTCAAACTCTTTCAACTCTCGCTTTTCCACCTTTTCCTCTTCCACGTCACGCTCTCTCATCTCATACTCTTCCACCTCACACTCTCCCATCTCAGACTCTTCTACCTCATACTCTTCCACCTCTCTACCTTCCACCTCCCATTTTTACACCTCACAATTTACCACCTCACATTTTTAACCTCAATCTTTCACCTCACAATCTTCCACCTCACAATTTCCCCCTCCCACGCCAGCTCGCCCTTTCGTCAACTTGAAAAAAGTATCTCAGCTTCTCAAAGTCTCTTCTTCTGAGCCCTCTGATTGGTTGTTATTTCTGTCACCCTTCTCGTCCTTATCCTTGTGTTTCATTCTGGCGGCTCTGCTTTTCTTTATGAATATAACTTGATCTCGGAGACCACACATGACTTAACGATTAGCTCTGACCACAAAGGAATATTAAAGTTTATTTAATATAAAACAAAGGTTTATGTTAGATAAACCTTTGTCTAATAAACT